>NC_132964.1:1500000-1724000 GCF_034638445.1 Ciconia boyciana
GGACCTGGTGTGGGACCTGGGATGGTCCTGGGGTGGGTGTGGGTCTTGGTATGGGTTGTGGGATGGGTGTGGGACCTGGGATGGGACCTGGTGAGGGTCCTGGTGAGGTTGTGGGACCTGGGATGGGTGTGGGACCTCATACAGGTTCTGGTGTGGGACCTGGTGAGGGTCCTGGTGGGGATACGGGACCTGCTGTGGGACCTGGGATGGTCCTGGGATGGGTGTGGGTCTTGGGATGGGTGTGGGACCTGGGATGGGACCTGGTGTGGGTCCTGGTGAGGGTGTGGGTCCTGGGATGGATCACGATATGGGTCCTGGCATGGGTGTGGGACCTGGGATGGTCCTGGGATGGGTGTGGGTCTTGGGATGGGTGTGGGACCTGGGATGGGACCTGGTGTGGGTCCTGGTGAGGGTCCTGGTGGGGATACGGGACCTGGTGTGGGACCTGGGATGGGACCTGGGGTGGGACCTGGTGTGGGTCCTGGGATGGATCACCTATGGGTGCTGGCATGGGTGTGGGACCCAGGGTGGGACCTGGTGAAGATACAGGACCTGCTGTGGGACATGCTACGGGTACGGGTCCAGCCGTGGGTGCCGGTGGGTCCAAGCAGTCTTCACCGACACTTGCACAGCCAGCGGGTGCCCCGTGCGGGGCGCAGGGCGGGCAAGGTGGTGTCGGGGTGGGGGTGAGGGCGTCAGCGGGTGTCGGGGTGGGGGTGACGGTGCCGGTGGGTGCAGGGTTCAGCGGGCCCCTGTGCGAGCTGGAGGTGGACGAGTGCCAGAGCAGCCCCTGCGCCAACGGCGGCCGCTGCCACGACCTGGTCAACGGCTTCTCCTGCTCCTGCCCCCCCGGTGAGCACCCACCCAGCACCCACCCCTGGGCACCCACCCCTGGGCACCCACCCACCCCTGAACCCACCTCTGGGCTCCTTGGCTTGGGTGGGTGCTCCGGGATGAGGTGGCCCTTTTGGGGGTGCGGGAGCTCTGGGGGTGCCTGGGGGGAGTTGGGGAGCCCATGGGAGGGGCTCACCCCATCTGCCCCCCGCTCCCCCCCGCCACCACCACCCATGGGTGCCCCCCACCCAGGTTTCTCGGGCCCCACCTGCCAGACGGACATGGATGAGTGCGCCAGCACCCCCTGCCGCAACGGCGCCAAGTGCCTCGACCGCCCCAACGGCTACGAGTGCCGCTGCGCCGAGGGTGAGCCTTCCCCCGGGACCCCCAGCACCCATGGGTGGGCATGGAACCCGGCATTGCCCACTCTGCACCCATGGGTGGCCATGGAACCCAGCATTGCCCACCGTGCACCCATGGGTGGGCATGGAACTTGGCATTACCCACTCTGCACCCATGGGTGGCCATGGAACCCTGACATTGACCATCCTGCACCCATGGGTGGCCATGGAACCTGGCATTGCCCACCCTGCACCCATGGGTGGCCATGGAACCCAGCATTGCCCACCGTGCACCTATGGGTGGCCATGGAACCTGGCATTGCCCACCGTGCACCTATGGGTGGCCATGGAACTCGGCATTGCCCACTCTGCACCCATGGGTGGCCATGGAACCCAGCATTGCCCACCGTGCACCCATGGGTGGCCATGGAACCTGGCATTGCCCACTCTGCACCCATGGGTGGCCATGGAACCCCAGCATTGCCCACCCTGCACCCATGGGTGGCCATGGAACCCCGACATTGCCCACCCTGCACCCATGGGTGTCCTTGACCTCCTGGTGTTGCCCACCCTACACCCATAGGTGGCCATGGAACCCCAGCATTGCCCGTCCTGCACCCAAGGGTGTCCTCAACCTCCTGGCATTGCCCACCCTGCACCCAAGGGTGTCCGCAGCCCCCGCCATTGCCCACCCTGCACCCATGGGTGTCTGCAGCCCCCACCATTGCCCACCGTGCACCCATGGGTGTCCCTGACCTCCTGGCATTGCCCACCCTGCACCCATGCTGTTACCAGCCCCCCCACCATTGCCCACCGTGCACCCATGGGTGTCCGCAGCCCCCACCATTGCCCACCCTGCGCCCAAGGGTGTCTGCAGCCCCTGCCATTGCCCACCGTGCACCCATGGGTGTCTGCAGCCCCCACCATTGCCCACCCTGCGCCCAAGGGTGTCCTCAACCTCCTGGCATTGCCCACCCTGCACCCAAGGGTGTCCGCAGCCCCTGCCATTGCCCACCCTGCACCCATGGGTGTCTGCAGCCCCCACCATTGCCCACCGTGCACCCATGGGTGTCCGCAGCCCCCGCCATTGCCCACCGTGCACCCATGGGTGTCGGCAGCCCCCACCATTGCCCACCCTGCACCCAAGGGTGTCCTCAACCTCCTGGCATTGCCCACCCTGCACCCAAGGGTGTCCTCAACCTCCTGGCATTGCCCACCCTGCACCCAAGGGTGTCCGCAGCCCCTGCCATTGCCCACCCTGCACCCATGGGTGTCCGCAGCCCCGCCATTGCCCACCCTGCACCCATGGGTGTCGGCAGCCCCACCATTGCCCACCCTGCACCCAAGGGTGTCCTCAACCTCCTGGCATTGCCCACCCTGCGCCCAAAGGTGTCCTCAACCTCCTGGCATTGCCCACCCTGCACCCAAGGGTGTCCGCAGCCCCCGCCATTGCCCACCGTGCACCCATGGGTATCCGCGGTCCCCGCCATTGCCCACCCTGCCCCCACGGGTGCCCCCACGCCCCCCTCCCCCAATCCCTTCAGGTTTCGAGGGGCCCCTCTGCGAACGCAACGTGGACGATTGCTCGCCGGACCCCTGCCACCACGGCACCTGCCTGGACGGCATCGCCAGCTTCGCCTGCGCCTGCGCCCCCGGCTTCACCGGCTACCGCTGCGAGCTGCAGCTGGACGAGTGCCACAGCAGCCCCTGCCGCCACGGCGGCAAGTGCATCGACCGCATCGACGCCTACCAGTGCAACTGCCCCCCCGGCACCGCCGGTAGGGTGCAGGGGCTGGGGTGGGGGGGGAGTTGGGTCTTCTCCGGGCATGGGTTGGGTGCTGGGTACCATTTTGGGTGTTATCTGGCCATGGGATGGGTGCTGGACATGGTGTTGGGTCTTGTCCGGGCATGGGATGGGTGCTGGGTACCATTCTGGGTCTTCTCCGGGCATGGGGTGGGTGCTGGGTACCATTTTGGGTCTTCTCTGGGCATGGGTGGGTGCTGGGCGTGGTGTTGGGTCTTCTCCGGGCATGGGTTGGGTGCTGGGTACCATTTTGGGTGTTATCTGGGCATGGGGTGGGTGATGGACATGGCATTGGGTCTTCTCCGGGCATGGGATGTGTGCTGGGTACCATTTTGGGTCTTCTCTGGGCATGGGGTGGGTGATGGACATGGCGTTGGGTCTTCTCCAGGCATGGGATGGGTGCTGGGTACCATTTTGGGTGTTATCTGGGCATGGGGTGGGTGCTGGACAGGGCGTTGGGTCTTCTCCGGGCATGGGGTGGGTGCTGGGTACCATTTTGGGTCTTCTCTGGGCATGGGTGGGTGCTGGGCGTGGTGTTGGGTCTTCTCCGGGCATGGGTTGGGTGCTGGGTACCATTTTGGGTGTTATCTGGGCATGGGGTGGATGCTGGGCATAGCATTGGGTTTTCTCCGGACATGGGATGGGTGCTGGGTACCATTTTGTGTCTTCTCCGGGCATGGGGTGGGTGATGGACATGGCGTTGGGTCTTGTCCGGACATGTGTTGGGTGCTGGGTACCATTTTGGGTGTTATCTGGCCATGGGATGGGTGCTGGGTGTGGCATTGGGTCTTGTCCGGACATGGGATGGGTGCTGGGTACCATTTTGGGTCTTCTCCGGGCATGGGATGGGTGCTGGGTACCATTCTGGGTCTTCTCCGGGCATGGGATGGGTGCTGGGTGTGGCATTGGGTCTTGTCCGGACATGGGATGGGTGCTGGGTACCATTTTGGGTGTTATCTGGGCATGGGATGGGTGCTGGACGTGGTGTTGGGTCTTCTCCGGGCATGGGATGGGTGCTGGGTACCATTTTGGGTGGTATCTGGGCATGGGATGGGTGCTGGGTGTGGCATTGGGTCTTGTCCGGACATGGGATGGGTGCTGGGTACCATTTTGGGTGTTATCTGGCCATGGGTGGGTGATGGACATGGCGTTGGGTCTTCTCCGGGCATGGGGTGGGTGCTGGGTACCATTTTGGGTCTTCTCTGGGCATGGGTGGGTGCTGGGCATGGTGTTGGGTCTTCTCCGGGCATGGGTTGGGTGCTGGGTACCATTTTGGGTGTTATCTGGGCATGGGATGGGTGCTGGGCATAGCATTGTGTCTTGTCCGGACATGGGATGGGTGCTGGGTACCATTTTGGGTGTTATCTGGGCATGGGATGGGTGCTGGGCATGGTGTTGGGTCTTCTCTGGGCATGGGGTGGGTGATGGATGTGGCGTTGGGTCTTCTCCAGGCATGGGATGGGTGCTGGGTACCATTTTGGGTCTTATCTGTCCATGGGATGGGTGCTGGGCATGGTGTTGGGTCTTCTCCGGGCATGGGTTGGGTGCTGGGTACCATTTTGGGTGTTATCTGGCCATGGGATGGGTGCTGGACGTGGCATTGGGTCTTCTCCAGGCATGGGATGGGTGCTGGGTACCATTTTGGGTCTTCTGTGGCCATGGGATGGGTGCTGGGCATGGTGTTGGGTCTTGTCCGGGCATGGGGTGGTTGCTGGGTACCATTTTGGGTGTTACCTGGCCATGGGATGGGTGCTGGGTGTGGCATTGGGTCTTGTCCGGACATGGGATGGGTGCTGGGTACCATTATGGGTCTTCTCCAGGCATGGGATGGGTGCTGGACGTGGCATTGGGTCTTCTCCGGTCATGGGATGGGTGCTGGGTACCATTCTGGGTCTTCTCCGGGCATGGGATGGGTGCTGGGTACCATTTTGGGTGTTATCTGGCCATGGGATGGGTGCTGGGTGTGGCATTGGGTCTTGTCCGGACATGGGATGGGTGCTGGGTACCATTTTGGGTGTTATCTGGGCATGGGGTGGGTGCTGGGCATGGTGTTGGGTCTTCTCCAGGCATGGGGTGGGTGCTGGGTACCATTTTGGGTCTTCTCCAGGCATGGGGTGGGTGCTGGACTTGGCGTTGGGTCTTCTCCGGTCATGGGGTGGGTGCTGGGTACCATTTTGGGTCTTCTCTGGGCATGGGTGGGTGCTAGGCGTGGTGTTGGGTCTTCTCCGGGCATGGGTTGGGTGCTGGGTACCATTTTGGGTGTTATCTGGGCATGGGGTGGGTGCTGGGCATAGCATTGTGTCTTGTCCGGACATGGGATGGGTGCTGGGTACCATTTTGGGTGTTATCTGGGCATGGGGTGGGTGCCTGGGCATGGTGTTGGGTCTTCTCCGGGCATGCGGTGGGTGATGGACGGGGCGTTGGGTCTTCTCCGGGCATGGGGTGGGTGCTGGGTACCATTTTGGGTCTTCTCTGGCCATGGGATGGGTGCTGTGCACGGTGTTGGGTCTTCTCCGGGCATGGGTTGGGTGCTGGGTACCATTTTGGGTGTTATCTGGGCATGGGTGGGTGATGGCCGGGGCATTGGGTCTTCTCCGGGTATGGGGTGGGTGACGGACATGGTGTTGGGTCTTCTCCGGGCATGGGATGGGTGCTGGGTACCATTTTGGGTCTTCTCTGGGCATGGGTGGGTGCTGGACGTGGTGTTGGGTCCCACCTGGTTATGGGATGGTTGATGGACATGGCGTGTGGTCCCATCAGGCCATGGGGTGGGTGCTGGGTGTGGTGTTGGGTCCCATCTGGTCATGGCGTGGTTGATGGAGACGGTGTTGGGTCCCATCTGGACATTGGGTGGGTGCTGGACAGGGTGTTGGGTCCCAGCTGGTCATGGGGTGGGTGCTGGGTATGGCAATGGGTCTCATCTGGTCATGAGGTGGGTGTTGAGTACGGCGTTGGGTGCCAGCTGACCATGGGATGGGTGCTGGCCATGGCGTTGGGTGCCAGCTGACCATGGGACGGGTGCTGGCCATGGCATTGGGTCCCATCAGGGCATGGAGTGGGTGACGCCGTGGGGTGGTCGACACCATGGGGTGGTCACTGGGTGCCACCTCATCCCATCGGAGCATGGGCCGGGAACGAGTCCGTGGGGTGCCCTACCTGGACATCCGCCACCAGTCACGGGGTGGGTGCTGAGGTCCAGCCACCCTTGGGTGCCAGGTGTCAACTGCGAGGTGAACCCCGACGACTGCGCCAGCGACCCCTGCGTTCACGGCGTGTGCCAGGACGGCATCGACCGCTATGACTGCGTCTGCCAGCCCGGCTTCACGGGTGGGTGCCCATGGGTGCTGGGGGGGGCTTGGTGCCCACTGGGTGCTCCCATGGGTGACTGGGGGGGCCGCAGTGTCCACTGGGTGCTCCCATGGGTGACTGGGGGGGCCGCAGTGTCCACTGGGTGGTCCCATGGGTGCTGAAGAGGGTCGGTGCCCACTGGGTGGTCCCATGGGTGCTGGGGGCCTCAGTTCCCACTGGGTGCTCCCATGGGTGCTGGGGAAAGTCGGTGCCCACTGGCTGCTGCCATGGGTGGTAGGAGACCTCGGTGCCCACTGGGTGCTCCCATGGGTGCTGGGAGGCCTTGGTGTCCACTGGGTGCTCCCGTGGGTGCTGAAGAGGGTCGGTGCCCACTGGGTGGTCCCATGGGTGCTGGGGGCCTCAGTTCCCACTGGGTGCTCCCATGGGTGCTGGGGAAGGTCAGTGCCCACTGGCTGCTGCCATGGGTGGTAGGAGACCTCAGTGCCCACTGGGTGCTCCCATGGGTGCTGGGAGGCCTCGGTGCCCACCGGGTGCTGCCATGGGTGCTGGGGGGCCACGGTACTCACTTGGGTGCTGCCATGGGTGCTGGGAGGCCTCGGTGCCCACTGGGTGCTCCCATGGGTGCTGGGGCACCACAGTGCCCCTTGGGTGCTCCCATGGGTGCTAGGGGACCTTGGTGTCCACTGGGTGCTGCCATGGGTGCTGGGGGGCCTCGGTGCCCACTGGGTGCTCCCATGGGTGCTGGGGGGGCCATGGTGCTCACTAGGGCTGGGGACGGTGCCAGGGTGCCCTTGGCTGTCACCCATGGGGAGGGACCTACAGTGATGCCTGTGGCCGCTGCACCCAGAGGTGCCCTCTTTGGGTGCCCAGGAAGGTGCCCAGTGCCCAAGAGAGGAGCCCACAGAGGTGCTGGTGGCCCATGCACCCAGTGGGTGCCTCTTTTGGGTGCCCTTGTTGGGTGCCTGTGTGGGGGTGTCCGTATTGGGTGCCCATGTTGGGTGCCCCTCTTGATTACCCACGCTGGGTGCCCCTGTTGGGTGCCCAGGTTGATTGCTCATGTTGGGTGCCCCATTGATTGCCCATGTTGGGTGCCCCTGTTGGGTGCCCCTGTTGATTACCCATGCTGGGTGCTCATGTTGGGTGCCCTTGTTGGGTGCCCCTGTTGGGTGCCCATGTTGGGTGTCCCATTGATCACCCATGGTGGGTGCCCATGTTGGGTGTCCCATCGATCACACATCTTGGGTGCCCATGTTGGGTGCCCATTGATCACCCATGGTGGGTGCCCCTGTTGGGTGCCCATGTTGGGTGTCCCATTGATCACCCCTGTTGGGTGCCCATGTTGGGTGTCCCATTGATCACCCCTGTTGGGTGCCCATGTTGGGTGCCCATTGATCACCCATGGTGGGTGCCCCTGTTGGGTGCCCATGTTGGGTGTCCCATTGATCACCCCTGTTGGGTGCCCATGTTGGGTGTCCCATCGATCACCCATGGTGGGTGCCCCTGTTGGGCGCCCATGTTGGGTGTCCCATTGATCACCCATGGTGGTGCCCACATTGGGTGTCCCATCGATCACCCCTGTTGGGCGCCCATGTTGGGTGTCCCATTGATCACCCATGTTGGGTGCCCATGTTGGGTGCCCATGTTGGGTGTCCCATTGATCACCCATGTTGGGTGCCCACATTGGGTGTCCCATTGATCACACATCTTGGGTGCCCATGTTGGGTGTCCCTGTTGGGTGCTCATGTTGATTACCCACGCTGGGTGCTCATGTTGGGTGCTCCTCTTGAGTGCCCCTGTTTACCTATGCTGGGTGCCCATGTTGGGTGTCCCATTGATCACCCCTGTTGGGCGCCCATGTTGGGTGTCCCATCGATCACCCATGGTGGGTGCCCCTGTTGGGTGCCCATGTTGGGTGTCCCATCGATCACCCATGGTGGATGCCCACATTGGGTGTCCCATCGATCACCCCTGTTGGGCGCCCATGTTGGGTGTCCCATTGATCACCCATGGTGGGTGCCCCTGTTGGGTGCCCATGTTGGGTGCCCATGTTGGATGCCCATGTTGGGTGTCCCATTGATCACCCATGTTGGGTGCCCACATTGGGTGTCCCATTGATCACACATCTTGGGTGCCCATGTTGGGTGTCCCTGTTGGGTGCTCATGTTGATTACCCACGCTGGGTGCTCATGTTGGGTGCTCCTCTTGGGTGCCCCTGTTTACCTATGCTGGGTGCCCATGTTGGGTGTCCCATTGATCACCCATGCTGGGTGCCCCTGTTGGGCGCCCATGTTGGGTGTCCCATCGATCACCCATGGTGGGTGCCCCTGTTGGGCGCCCATGTTGGGTGTCCCATCGATCACCCATGCTGGACGCCCCTGTTGGGCCCCCATATTGACTACCTATGGTGGGATTCCCAGTTGGGTGCCCACTAGGGTGCCCCCACCCACCTCCCCCGCCGTGTCCCCATCATCCCCGCCCCCCCACCCAGGTCCCCGCTGCAACGTGGAGATCAACGAGTGCGCCTCCAACCCCTGCCACGACGGTGGCACCTGCGTGGACGGCGCCAACGGCTTCACCTGCCTCTGCCCGCCGGGCACCCGCGACGCCCAGTGCCGCCCCGGCACCCTGCCCTGCCGCAGCAGCCCCTGCGCCCACGGCACCTGCCGCGACCACGGGGACAGGTGAGCACCCACTGGGTGCTGAGGGGGTGGTTGGGTGGGGGCCTGGGTGGGTGTCTGAGGTGGGGGGAGCCTGAGGGTGGCTGTGGGTGCCCAAGTTGGGGGTTCAGGGGTGTCTGAGAGTGGCCCTGGGTGCTGATGGGTGCTCTGGGTGCTGGGGGGGGGCCCAAGGGTGTCCATGGGTGCCTATGGAGGTGCATGAGGTTGTCCATGGGTGGTGATGGGTGTCCATGGGTGCCTGGTGGGGGGGTTCAGGGGTGTCTGAGAGTGGTCCTGGGTGCTGATGGGTGCCTGGAGGTGGCCCAAGGGTGTCCATGGGTGCCCAAGGGTGTCTGTGGGTGCCCAAGGGTGTCCATGGGTGCCCATGGAGGTTCATGATGTTGTCCATGGGTGGTGATGGGTGGCCCTGGGTGCGTAGCGGGGCTGCTGAGGGTGTCCATGGGTGCCTGGTGGGGGGGTTCAGGGGTGTCTGAGAGTGGTCCTGGGTGCTGATGGGTGCCTGGAGGTGGCCCAAGGGTGTCCATGGGTGCCCATGGAGGTTCATGATGTTGTCCATGGGTGGTGATGGGTGGCCCTGGGTGCGTAGCGGGGCTGCTGAGGGTGTCCATGGGTGCCTGGTGGGGGGGTTCAGGGGTGTCTGAGAGTGGTCCTGGGTGCTGATGGGTGCCTGGAGGTGGCCCAAGGGTGTCCATGGGTGCCCAAGGGTGTCCGTGGGTGCCCAAGTGAGGGGGTGCCTGAGGTTGTCCATGGGCAGGGTGCTCAAGGGTGCATGGTGGGATACCTGAGGGTGCCCATGGGTGCCTCAGAGGGTACCCAAGGGTGCCCCAGAGAGTATCCAAGGGTGCCCATGGGTGCCTGGGTGGCCGAGGTTGTCCAAGGGTGCCCGGGGGCTACCCGAGGGTGCCCGTGGGTGCCTGGGGAGGACAGCCCAGGGGATGCGTGTGGGTGCCCGTGGGTGCTCATGGGGGGGGGCGGGGCTGGCCTGGGGCACCCTTGGGTGCCCAGCACCCATGCGTGCCCCCTCCCACAGGTTCACCTGCGAGTGCCAGGCGGGCTGGGGGGGTCCCACGTGTTCCCGCCGGGAGGACCCCTGCGCCCCCCGGCCCTGCCGCCACGGGGGCACCTGCACCCCCGTGGGTGGGGGGTACCGCTGCGCCTGTCGCCCCGGCTACCAGGGTACGGCCCCCCGGGGACTCCCTGGGGACACCCTGGGGACACCCTGGGGACACCCTGCCCACCCTGGGGACACTGCCTGGCATTGCCCCCTGCCCACCCTGGGGACCCCCTGGGGACACCCTGCCCACCCTGAGGACACCTTGGGGACACCCTGGGGACACCCTGGGGAACCCCAGCCTGAGCTGGGGACACCCCCACTGCCATGGGGACCCTCTGCCCACCCTGGGGACACCCTGGGGACACCCTGCCCACCCTGGGGACACTGCCTGGCACTGTCCCCTGCCCACCCTGGGGACCCAGCCAGACCCTCCACTGTGCCCGTGTCCCCTGCCACCCCCGTGGTCCCCCCATGCCACTGTCCCCATGTCCCCTGCTGTCCCTCCATCCCCGTCCTGCCCATGTCCCCACCATCTCCATGGCCCCACCAAGCCCATGCCACCCTGTCCCCGTGTCCCCACCGTCCCCATGTCCCCTGCCATCTCCACGCCCCCCGCCCGTGTCCTCTGCTCTCCTCGTGTCCCCCCCAAGCCCCTGTCCCCTGCTGTCCCCATGTCCCCAGGTGTCCCTGGATTCCCACCATGCCCATGTCCCCCGCTGTCCTCATGTCCCCTGCCATCTCCATGTCCCCATTGTCCCCATGTCCCCACCATCCCCATGTCCCCTGCCATCTCCATGTCCCCATTGTCCCCATGTCCCCACCATCCCCATGTCCCCTGCCATCTCCATGTCCCCATTGTCCCCATGTCCCCACCATCCCCATGTCCCCTGCCATCTCCATGTCCCCACCATGCCCATGTCCCCACCATCCCCATGTCCCCTGCCATCTCCATGTCCCCACCATGCCCATGTCCCCACCATCCCCATGTCCCCTGCCATCTCCATGTCCCCATGTCCCCACCATCCCCATGTCCCCTGCTATCTCCATGTCCCCACCATGCCCATGTCCCCACTGTCCTCATGTCCCCACCGTCCCCACGTCCCCTGCTGTCCCCACATCCCTACCGTGCCCGTGTCCCCTTCAGTCCCTGTGTCCCCACCGTCCCCGTGTCCCCTGCTGTCCCCACCATGCCCACGCCACCGTCCCCGTGTCCCCGTGCCCCTGGGGTGACACGTGTGTCCCCCGCAGGCGCCCAGTGCCAGGCGGAGGTGGACGAGTGCGCCTCGGGGCCGTGCCACCACGGGGGCACCTGCCTGGATGGCGCTGGCACCTACCGCTGCCTCTGCACCCCACCCTTCACAGGTGGGCACCCATGGGTGCTGGGGGGCTCCGGGTGGGCGGGACCTCTGTGCCCTGCCCTGCACAGTTGGGCACCCATGGGTGCTGGGGAGGGGGCTCTGTGGGTAGGGGGGGACCTCTGTGCCCTGCCCTGCACAGGTGGGCACCCATGGGTGCTGGGGGGGCTCTGGGGTTGGATGGGACCTCTGTGCCCCGCCCTTCACAGGTGGGCACCCATGGGTGCTGGGGGGGCTCTGGGGTTGGATGGGACCTCTGTGCCCCGCCCTTCACAGGTGGGCACCCATGGGTGCTTGGGGGGTTCTGGGGGTGGGGGTGGGCTCTTCACCCTCCCCTTCACAGGTGGGCACCCATGGGTGCTGAGCGGCATACCTGGTGGCTTTGTCCCATGCCCTGATGGGTGCCACCATGCTGGGTGCCCGATGGTGGCCATGCCCTCATGGGTGTCACCACACTGAGTGTCCCCATGGTGGCCATGCCCCCATGGGTGCCACCATTCCAGGTTCTCTGATGGGTGCTACCATTCTGATTGCCCAGTGGTGGTGGTGTCCTGATGGGTGCCACCACGCCGGCTTCCCTGGTGGTGGCCATGCCCTGATGGGTGCCACCACCCTCATGGGTTCCCTGATGGGTCCCACCATGTGGGGTGACCTGATGGGTGCCACCATGCTGGGTGCCCGGTGGTGGTCGTGTCCTGATACGTGCCACCATGTGAGGCACCCAGTGGTGGCCGTACCCTCATGGGTGCCACCACGCTGGGTGTCCCCATGATGGTCATGTGCTGATGGGTGCCACCATGCCGGGTTCCCTGATGGGTACCACCATGAGGGGCACCCAGTGGTGGCTGTACCCTCATGGGTGCCACCATGCCTGGTGTCCCCATGATGGTCATGTCCTGATGGGTGCCACCATGCCTGGTGTCCCCATGGCGGTCATGTCCTGATGGGTGCCACCACGCTGGGTGTCCCCATGATGGTCATATCCTGATGGGTGCCACCATGCCTGGTGTCCCCATGGTGGTCATGTCCTGATGGGTGCCACCACGCTGGGTGTCCCCATGGTGGTCATGTCCTGATGGGTGCCACCATGCCTGGTGTCCCCATGATGGTCATGTCCTGATGGGTGCCACCATGCCTGGTGTCCCCATGGTGGTCATGTCCTGATGGGTGCCACCATGCCTGGTGTCCCCATGATGGTCATATCCTGATGGGTGCCACCACGCTGGGTGTCCCCATGATGGTCATGTCCTGATGGGTGCCACCATGCCTGGTGTCCCCATGGTGGTCATGTCCTGATGGGTGCCACCACGCTGGGTGTCCCCATGATGGTCATATCCTGATGGGTGCCACCATGCCTGGTGTTCCCATGGTGTCATGTCCTGATGGGTGCCACCACGCTGGGTGTCCCCATGGTGGTCATGTCCTGATGGGTGCCACCACGCTGGGTGTCCCCATGATGGTCATATCCTGATGGGTGCCACCATGCCTGGTGTCCCCATGGTGGTCATGTCCTGATGGGTGCCACCACGCTGGGTGTCCCCATGGTGGTCATGTCCTGATGGGTGCCACCATGCCTGGTGTCCCCATGATGGTCATGTCCTGATGGGTGCCACCATGCCTGGTGTCCCCATGGTGGTCATGTCCTGATGGGTGCCACCATGCCTGGTGTCCCCATGATGGTCATATCCTGATGGGTGCCACCACGCTGGGTGTCCCCATGATGGTCATGTCCTGATGGGTGCCACCATGCCTGGTGTCCCCATGGTGGTCATGTCCTGATGGGTGCCACCACGCTGGGTGTCCCCATGATGGTCATATCCTGATGGGTGCCACCATGCCTGGTGTTCCCATGGTGTCATGTCCTGATGGGTGCCACCACGCTGGGTGTCCCCATGGTGGTCATGTCCTGATGGGTGCCACCACGCTGGGTGTCCCCATGATGGTCATATCCTGATGGGTGCCACCATGCCTGGTGTCCCCATGGTGGTCATGTCCTGATGGGTGCCACCACGCTGGGTGTCCCCATGGTGGTCATGTCCTGATGGGTGCCACCATGCCTGGTGTCCCCATGATGGTCATGTCCTGATGGGTGCCACCACGCTGGGTGTCCCCATGATGGTCATATCCTGATGGGTGCCACCACGCTGGGTGTCCCCATGGTGGTCATGTCCTGATGGGTGCCACCACGCTGGGTGCCCTGACGGGTGCCACCCTGCCTGTCGCCCTGTGGGTGCCGGTGCCTGACGGTGTCCCCGGGCGCAGGGCGGGCGTGCGAGGTGACGCTGGCTCCCTGCTCCCCCAACCCCTGTGACAATGGCGGCGTCTGCGTCCCCACCCCCGACTACGGGGCCTTCACCTGCCGCTGCCCCCCCGGCTGGCAAGGTACCCCCACCCCGGGGTGCCCCCGCGGACCCCTGACACCCCCGGGCACCCTTGGGTCACCCCTTGGCACCCCTGGGTCCCTCTGGCATCCCTGGGTGCCCGCCAGCACCCCTGGGGTCCCTCTGACACCCACGGGTCCCCCTGGCACCCCCAACCCCCGGGCACCCTGAAGTCTTCCTGGACACCCTGACCCCCTGCCCGAGGGACCCCGACCCCCTGAGCACCCTGACCCCCCCCCACCCCAGCACCCTGACCCTCCCTGGACACCCTGACCCCGCCAAGATCCTGACCCCCCGGGCACCCTGACCCCTCCTGGGCACCCTTGGGTCCCTTCCCAATCCCCCTATTGTCACCCCAAACCCCCCGGGCACCCTGACACCCCCTTGGGCACCCTGACCCCACCCCCCAGCACCCTGACTCCCCCGTCACCCTGACCCCTCCTCGAGCACCCTGACCCCCACCCATCACCCTGAGCCCCCATCACACTGACCCCTCCTCGAGCACCCTGACCCCCACCCCCTCACCCTGACCCCCATCACCCTGACCCCCCTCACCCTGACCCCCATCACCCTGACCCCCCCGTCACCCTGACCCCTCCTCGAGCACCCTGACCCCACCCCGTCACCCTGACCCCCCATCACCCTGACCCCCCCTCACCCTGGACCCTCCTCGAGCACCCTGACCCCCACCCCAGGCACCCTGACCCCCACCCATCACCCTGACCCCCATCACCCTGACCCCCATCACCCTGACCCTCCTCGAGCACCCTGACCCCCACCCCAGGCACCCTGACCCCCCATCACCCTGACCCCCCATCACCCTGACCCTCCTTGAGCACCCTGACCCCACCCCATCACCCTGTCCCCCACCCATCACCCTGACCCCCATCACCCTGACCCCCCTCACCCTGGACCCTCCTCGAGCACCCTGACCCCCACCCATCACCCTGACCCCCCATCACCCTGACCCCCATCACCCTGACCCCTCCTCGAGCACCCTGACCCCCACCCCAGGCACCCTGACCCCCATCACCCTGACCCCCATCACCCTGACCCCTCCTTGAGCACCCTGACCCCACCCCATCACCCTGTCCCCACCCATCACCCTGACCCCCCATCACCCTGACCCCCCATCACTCTGACCCCTCCTCGAGCACCCTGACCCCCACCCCGTCACCCTGACCCCCACCCATCACCCTGACCCCCCATCACCCTGACCCCCCCTCACCCTGACCCCTCCTCGAGCACCCTGACCCCCACCCCAGGCACCCTGACCCCTCCTCGAGCACCCTGACCCCCACCCCTCACCCTGACCCCCACCCATCACCCTGACCCCCCCTCACCCTGACCCCTCCTCGAGCACCCTGACCCCCACCCCATCACCCTGACCCCCCCTCACCCTGACCCTCACCCTGACCCCCACCCCATCACCCTGACCCCCACCCATCACCCCGCCCCCAGGCGAGCGCTGCCAGGAGGACGTGGACGAGTGCGGGCAGAGCCCCTGCCTGCACGGGGGGGTCTGCGCCAACCGCCCCGGCACCTTTGGGTGCCTCTGTCCCCACGGCTACGGGGGGGTCACCTGCCAGCACGACCTCGACGACTGCCACCCCGGTGAGGGGACACGGGGACCCGGGGAGGGGACGGGGACACATGGGTGCTGGGGGATGGGGGACACTGGGGGCTCTGGGGACACTGGGACGTGGGGGGGACAGGGATGCTGGGGGACTGGGGACACCACCGTGGGACGGGGGGACACTGGGGACACTGGGGACAGCAGGGGATGGGGGGGACGGGGATGCTGGGGACACTGGGGGACTGGGGACACTGGGACATGGAGGGGACAGGGATACTGGGGACACTGGGGGGACTGGGGACACTGGGACATGGAGGGGACAGGGATACTGGGGACACTGGGGGACTGGGGACACTGGGACATGGAGGGGACAGGGATACTGGGGACACCACCAGGGGATGGGGGACACTGGGGACAGCAGGGGATGGGGGGACAGGGATGCTGGGGACACTGGGACACAGAGGGGACAGGGATGCTGGGGGACTGGGGACACCACCAGGGGATAGGGGACACTGGGGACAGCAGGGGATGGGGGGACGGGGATGCTGGGGGACTGGGGGACTGGGGACACCACCAGGGGATGGGGGACACTGGGGACAGCAGGGGATGGGGGACGGGGATGCTGGGGACACTGGGACATGGAGGGGACAGGGACGCTGGGGACACTGGGACCACTGGGACACAGAGGGGACAGGGATGCTGGGGGAGCTGGGGACCTGGGGGACACCAGGGCACGTGGTGGGGCTGGGGACACAAGGAGGGGACAGGGACACTGGGGGACAGGGACATGAGGGGGACAGGGGGCTCTGGGGACCTGGGGGACACCAGGACAGTGGGGAGCCTGGGGACACCAGGGGGACAGGGACAGGGGGGCTTTGGGGACCTGGGGGACACCAGGGCACTGGGGGGGCCTGGTGACACTGGGGGTGGCTCCTGGGGACACCAGGGGGACAGGACAGGGGGGCTTTGGGGACCTGGGGTGACACCAGGGCACTGGGGGGGCCTGGTGACACTGGGGGTGGCTCCTGGGGACACCAGGGGGACAGGGACAGGGGGGCTTTGGGGACCTGGGGGACACCAGGGCACTGGGGGGGCTCCTGGGGACACCAGGGGGGACAGGGACACTGGGGGACTTGGGGACACTGGGGGTGGCTCCTGGGGACACCAGGGGGGACAGGGACACTGGGGGACTTGGCCACACTGGAGGTGGCTCCTGGGGACAGTGGGGGGGACAGGGACACTGGGGGCTTTGGGGACCTGAGGGGACACCAGGGAGACTTGGGGACAGCAGGGAGCCCGTGACCGCTGGGGAGGTGGCAATTCGAGGCGCCGTGGGGCGCCCCGCCACCCGCCGTGTCCCCTGTGTGTCCCCCGTCCCCCAGAGCCCTGCCTGAACGGGGGCACCTGCCGGGACGGGGTGGGGACCTTCTCCTGCGCCTGTCCCCCGGGGTTCGGGGGTCCCCGCTGTGACACCGAGGAGGACGAGTGCCGGAGCCGGCCCTGCCGCAACGGCGGCACCTGCGCCGACTACGTCAACAGCTTCGCCTGCGCCTGCGCCCCCGGCTGGACCGGCCGCCACTGCCAGCACAACGTCCCCGACTGCACCGACAGGTACCCATGGGTGGCCCCGGGTGGCCCCGGGTGACCGCCGGGTCAGCCCGTTCCCGTGTGATGTCCCCATCTGCGTGTGAAGGTATCGGCACCCTTGGGTGGGCTCAGGTGGTCTTGGGTGGCCCCAGGGCTCCCCATGCAATGTCCCCACCTGCATCTGGAGGTATCAGCACCCATGGGTGGGCCCAGGTGGCCCTGGGTGGCCTTGGGTGGCCCCAGGACTCCCCCTGCAATGTCCCAGTCTACATCTGGAGGTATCAGCACCCATGGGTGGGCCCAGGTGGCCCTGGGTGGCCTTGGGTGGCCCCAGGACTCCCCCTGCAATGTCCCAATCTACATCTGGAGGTATCAGCACCCATGGGTGGGCCCAGGTGGCCCTGGGTGGCCTTGGGTGGCCCCAAGACTCCCCCTGCAATGTCCCAATCTACATATGAAGGTATCAGCACCCATGGGTGGCCCCGGGTGGCCCTGGGTGGCCTTGGGTGGCCCCAAGACTCCCCCTGCCCCTGCAATGTCCCCATCTGCATCTGGAGGTATCAGCACCCTTGGGTGGCCTTGGGTGGTCCCGAGAGTCCCCATGCTCATGCAATGTCCCCATCTACGTATGAAGACATCAGCACCCATGGGTGGCCCCAGGTGGCCCTGGGTGGCCTTGGGTGGCCCCAAGATTCCCCCTACCCCTGTAATGTCCCCAAGCGCCCCCAAAGCTACCAGCACCCATGGGTGCTCCCAGACACCCCATAACTCCCTTCTCCAGCCCAACCCAACAGCACCCATGGGTGCTCCCAGATGTCCCCAAGCCTCCTCCTGCCCTACAATGTCCCCAAGCGCCCCCAAAGCTACCAGCACCCATGGGTGCTCCCAGACACCCCATAACTCCCTTCTCCAACCCAACCCACCAGCACCCATGGGTACTGGGGGGGCACCCATGGGTGCTGAGCCGTGTCCGTCCCCCCCCCACCCACCAGCTCCTGCTTCAACGGGGGGACCTGCGTGGACGGCGTCGCCTCCTTCACCTGCCGCTGCCGCCCCGGCTTCACGGGCACCCACTGCCAGCACCCACCCGACGGGTGCCGGGCGCAGCCCTGCCTGCAGGGTGGCACCTGCGTCACCGACGGGGACACCTACCGCTGCCTCTGCCCGCCGGCCTACACCGGCACCCAGTGCCAGGTGAGCGGGGGCACCCATGGGTGCGGGGGCGAGCAGCGGGCGCCCTGCGCCCACCCCCCATGGTTCCCTGGGAGTTCTCGGGCAGCCCACGGCCACCCGCCCCGCCAATGGGTGCCCCAGCACCCGCCACCCTGGGACCCCATCCCCCGTCCCCCTCCCCCCCCACCCAGTGGCACCCAAAGGTGCCCCCATGGGTGCTCCCCCCCAACCTCCCCCTTCCCCACCCTCCCCATTCCCCACCAACTGGGACCCCCAGCACCCCCCACCCTGGGACCCCATCCCCCATCCCCCGTCCCCTCCCCATCCCCTCCCCCACCAGTGGCACCCAAAGGTGCCCCCGTGGGTGCTCCCCCCACCCTCCCCAGTCCCCCACCAACCGGGACCCCCAGCACCCCCACCCTGGGACCCCATCCCTCGTCCCCCTCCCCCACCCAGTGGCACCCAAAGGTGCCCCCGTGGGTGGTCCCCCCCACCCTCCCCAGTCCCCACCAACCGGGACCCCAGCACCCCCACCCTGGGACCCCATCCCTCGTCCCTCTCCCCATCCCCTCCCCCTACCCAGTGGCACCCAAAGGTGCCCCCATGGGTGCTCCCCCCCAACCCCCCCTCCCCTTCCCCACCCTCCCCAGTCCCCCACCAACTGGCACCCCCAGCACCCCCCACCCTGGGACCCCATGCCCTGTCCCCTCCCCCCACCCAGGGACCCCATCCCCCATCCCCTTCCCCCCACACCCAGTGGCACCCAAAGGTGCCCCCGTGGGTGCTCCCCCCCCAACCCCCTCCCCTTCCCCACCCTCCCCAGTCCCCCACCAACCGGCACCCCCAGCACCCCCCACCCTGGGACCCCATCCCCCGTCCCCCTCCCCATCCCCCGTCCCCCCCACCCGGTGGCACCCAAAGGTGCCCCCACCCTGACCCCCGCAGACGCTGCTGGACCTGTGCCGCGCGGCGCCGTGCCGGCACGGGGGGCAGTGCCGGCAGTCGGGCAGCGCCGTCGCCTGCCTCTGTCCCCCCCCCTGGACGGGCAGCGCCTGCGACGTCCCCAACGTCACCTGCGCCGCCGCCGCCGCCCGCAGAGGTCAGCAGCCTCCCAGTTCGGGGTACTGGGGGCACTGGGAGGGCTGGAAGAAGCCCAGAGGTCTGGGTCCCCTCCCAGTTTGGGGTACTGGGGGCACTGGGAGGGCTGGAAGGAGCTCAGAGGCCTGGGTCCCCTCCCAGTTCGGGGTACTGGGGGCACTGGGAGGGCTGGAAGAAGCCCAGAAGTCTGGGTCTCCTCCCAGTATGGGGATACTGGGGGGACTGGGAGCCCAGAGGTCTGGGTTCCCTCCCAGTTTGGGGCTAGTGGGAGAACTGGGAGGTGTTAAGAACCCCAGACGTGTGGGTCCCCTCCCAGTTTGGGGCTACTGGGAGGACTGGGAGGTGTTAAGAACCCCAGACGTGTGGGTCCCCTCCCAGTTTGGGCCTACTGGGAGAACTGGGAGGTGTTAAGAACCCCAGACGTGTGGGTCCCCTCCCAGTTTGGGCCTACTGGGAGAACTGGGAGGTGTTAAGAACCCCAGACGTGTGGGTCCCCTCCCAGTTTGGGCCTACTGGGAGAACTGGGAGCCCAGACGCGTGGGTCCCCTCCCAGTTTGGGCCTACTGGGAGAACTGGGAGGTGTTAAGAACCCCAGACGTGTGGGTTCCCTCCCAGTTTGGGGCTACTGGGAGGACTGGGAGCCCAGACGCCTGGGTCCCTTCCCAGTTTGGGCCTACTGGGAGAACTGGGAGGTGTTAAGAACCCCAGACGTGTGGGTTCCCTCCCAGTTTGGGGCTACTGGGAGGACTGGGAGGTGTTAAGAACCCCAGACGCGTGGGTCCCCTCCCAGTTTGGGCCTACTGGGAGAACTGGGAGCCCAGACGCCTGGGTCGCCTCCCAGTTTGGGGCTACTGGGAGAACTGGGAGGTGTTAAGAACCCCAGACGCGTGGGTCCCCTCCCAGTTTGGGCCTACTGGGAGAACTGGGAGGTGTTAAGAACCCCAGACGCGTGGGTCCCCTCCCAGTTTGGGCCTACTGGGAGGACTGGGAGCCCAGACGCCTGGGTCCCTTCCCAGTTTGGGCCTACTGGGAGAACTGGGAGGTGTTAAGAACCCCAGACGTGTGGGTCCCCTCCCAGTTTGGGCCTACTGGGAGAACTGGGAGGTGTTAAGAACCCCAGACGCGTGGGTCCCCTCCCAGTTTGGGCCTACTGGGAGAACTGGGAGCCCAGACACCTGGGTCGCCTCCCAGTTTGGGGCTACTGGGAGAACTGGGAGGTGTTAAGAACCCCAGACGTGTGGGTCCCCTCCCAGTTTGGGCCTACTGGGAGAACTGGGAGGTGTTAAGAACCCCAGACGTGTGGGTCCCCTCCCAGTTTGGGCCTACTGGGAGAACTGGGAGGTGTTAAGAACCCCAGACGCGTGGGTCCCCTCCCAGTTTGGGCCTACTGGGAGAACTGGGAGCCCAGACGCCTGGGTCGCCTCCCAGTTTGGGGCTACTGGGAGAACTGGGAGGTGTTAAGAACCCCAGACGCGTGGGTCCCCTCCCAGTTTGGGCCTACTGGGAGAACTGGGAGGTGTTAAGAACCCCAGACGTGTGGGTCCCCTCCCAGTTTGGGCCTACTGGGAGAACTGGGAGGTGTTAAGAACCCCAGACGCGTGGGTCCCCTCCCAGTTTGGGCCTACTGGGAGAACTGGGAGCCCAGACGCCTGGGTCGCCTCCCAGTTTGGGGCTACTGGGAGAACTGGGAGGTGTTAAGAACCCCAGACGCGTGGGTCCCCTCCCAGTTTGGGCCTACTGGGAGAACTGGGAGGTGTTAAGAACCCCAGACGTGTGGGTCCCCTCCCAGTTTGGGCCTACTGGGAGAACTGGGAGGTGTTAAGAACCCCAGACGCCTGGGTCCCTTCCCAGTTTGGGCCTACTGGGAGAACTGGGAGCCCAGACGTGTGGGTCCCCTCCCAGTTTGGGCCTACTGGGAGAACTGGGAGGTGTTAAGAACCCCAGACGCGTGGGTCCCCTCCCAGTTTGGGCCTACTGGGAGAACTGGGAGGTGTTAAGAACCCCAGACGTGTGGGTCCCCTCCCAGTTTGGGCCTACTGGGAGAACTGGGCGGTGTTAAGAACCCCAGACCCCTGGGCGGGTGCTCCCCTCCGGCCTCAGTTTCCCCCTCCCCTCCCCCCCCAGGTGTCCCCCTGGCCCAGCTCTGCCACGGGCGCGGGCGCTGCGTGGCCGCCGGCACCGCCGGGCACCGCTGCCTGTGCCAGGACGGCTACGCCGGCGCCTACTGCCAGAGCCCCCGCGACCGCTGCCAGCCCAGCCCCTGCCGCCACGGCGCCGCCTGCCGCAGCTACGGCGGCGGCTACGAGTGCGAGGTGGGTGCCCGGGGGGCCCGTGGGTGCTGCGCGAGGCTGTGCTGGGGTGGGGGGGGGGGGTGCCCGGTGGTTTGGCAGCCCGGTGTCGCCCGACCCCGGCTTTCCCATCAATGGGGTGCTGGGGGTGCGTGGGCACCCATAGGTGCGAGCACCCTGCACCCTGGCTCCCCATAAGCTGGGTGTCTGGGCACCCATAGGTGCGAGCACCCTGCACCCTGGTTCTCCATAAGCTGGGTGCGTGGGCACCCATAGGTGCGAGCACCCTGGTTCCCCACAAGCTGGGTGCAGCAGCACCCATAGGTGCAAGCACCCTGGTTCTCCATAAGCTGGGTGGGTGGGCACCCATAGGTGCAAGCACCCTGTCTCCCCATAAGCTGGGTGCGTGGGCACCCATAGGTGCGAGCACCCTGCACCCTGGTTCCCCATAAGCTGGGTGTGTGGGCACCCATAGGTGCAAGCACCCTGGTTCCCCACAAGCTGGGTGCAGCAGCACCCATAGGTGCGAGCACCCTGGCACCCTGGTTCCCCATTAGTTGGGTGCGTGGGCACCCATAGGTGCGAGCACCCTGCACCCTGGTTCCCCACAAGCTGGGTGCAGCAGCACCCATAGGTGCAAGCACCCTACACCCTCTCACTCTGATCCCCACAAGCTGGGTGCGTGGGCACCCATAGGTGCAACCACCCTGCACCCACCCTCCCCCAGGCTGGGGACACCCATCTCCCTCCTGCCACCAAGGGTGCCATCACCCTAGCATGGTGGCACCCTAGCATACCTCCACCCTGGAGCACCCATGGGTGCTCTCCCTCCCCAACTGCTGCGTTTGGGGCTCAGCTGAGCCTTTTGGGGTGCCTGAGCACCCCAGGGTGCCCGTCTCCCCCCTCAAGCCACTGAGGGTGGCATCACCCTGGCACGGGTGTCCCTTGGGTGACGGGTGCCTCCACCCCAGCTCACCCATGGGTGCTCTCCCTACCCAACTGGAGCTCAGCCGACCCTTTCGGGGTACCCTCGAGCGCCCGGCACCCACCGGACCGTAACCCCTGAGGCTGGGGCGGTGGTCCGGAGGTGACGGGGCACCCATGGGTGCTGTCCCCGCAGTGCCCGCCGGGCTACGTGGGCCGGGAGTGCGAGGTGGAGGTGGACGAGTGCCAGTCGCAGCCCTGCCAGAACGGGGGCACCTGCATCGACCTCGTGGGACGTTACCTCTGCTCCTGCCCCCCCGGCACCCTGGGTGGGTGCTCGGGGACCGGGCGGGTGGCCCCTGGCCCCCTGGGCCAGCGTCTGGGGGGGGCGGTGGGAAATGGGTCCCCTGGCCCCGTGGCCATGGGTGCTGGTGGGAAGGGATCTCGTGTTCTCGTGTCTTTGGGTGGTGGTGGGAA
The DNA here is from genome assembly GCF_034638445.1 of Ciconia boyciana. Lineage (NCBI taxonomy): Eukaryota > Metazoa > Chordata > Aves > Ciconiiformes > Ciconiidae > Ciconia > Ciconia boyciana. The sequence continues at coordinate 1,522,880 of NC_132964.1, forward strand.
GGGACCTCGTGTTCTTGTGTCCTTGGGTGCTGGTGGGAAGGGACCTCATGTCCCCACATCCTTGGGTGCTGGTGGGAAGGGACCTCATGTCCTTGTGTCCTTGGGTGCTGGTGGGAAGGGACCTCGTGTCCCCACGTCCTTGGGTGCTGGTGGGAAGGGACACCCTGTCCCCATGTCCATGGGTGCTGGTGGGAAGGGACCTCATGTCCCCATGTCCTCGGGTGCTGGTGGGAAGGGACCTTGTGTCCCCATGTCCTTGGGTGCTGGTGGGAAGGGACCTCATGTCCCCACATCCTTGGGTGCTGGTGGGAAGGGACCTCATGTCCTTGTGTCCTTGGGTGCTGGTGGGAAGGGACCTTGTGTCCTTGTGTCCTTGGGTGCTGGTGGGAAGGGACCTCATGTCCCCACGTCCATGGGTGCTGGTGGGAAGGGACACCCTGTCCCCACGTCCTTGGGTGCTGGTGGGAAGGGACACCCTGTCCCCACGTCCTTGGGTGCTGGTGGGAAGGGACCTCGTGTCCCCATGTCCATGGGTGCTGGTGGGAAGGGATCTCGTGTCCCCACGTCCTTGGGTGCTGGTGGGAAGGGACACCCTGTCCCCACGTCCTTGGGTGCTGGTGGGAAGGGACACCCTGTCCCCACGTCCTTGGGTGCTGGTGGGAAGGGACCTCATGTCCCCATGTCCATGGGTGCTGGTGGGAAGGGACCTCATGTCCCTATGTCCTTGGGTGCTGGTGGAAAGGGACCTCATGTCCTTGTGTCCTTGGGTGCTGGTGGGAAGGGACCTTGTTTCCTTGTGTCCTTGGGTGCTGGTGGGAAGGGACCTCATGTCCCCATGTCCCCATGTCTGGGTGGGCAGCAGGATGGGACCCCATGTTCCCATGCCCAGGGTGGCAGCAACCAGGGTCCCCATGTCCCCACCCCAGGGTGGCAGCCATCAGTGTCCCCGTGTCTCCATCCCACGGTGGCAGAGGTCCAGGTCCCCATGCCCCATCCCGTGGTGGCACCCATCAGGGTACCCATGTCCCACCCCATGCTGGCACCCATCAGAGTCCCCACGTCCCCACCCCATGGCGGCAGCAACCAGGCTCCCCAAGTCCCACCCCATAGTGTCACCCATCAGGGTCCCCACATCCCCACCCCACGGTGGCACCCATCAAGGTCCCCACCCCTTGGTGGCACCCATCGGGGTGCGTGTGTCCCCCCCATGGTGGCACGGCTCCAGGTGGGTCCCCCACCCACCCGGTGACGTCCCCGTCCCCGCAGGCGTCCTCTGCGAGATCAACGAGGACGACTGCGCCCCCGCGCCCGGCACCCTGGCACCCAAGTGCCTCCACAACGGGACCTGCCTGGACGGGGTGGGGGGCTACGGCTGCGCCTGCCCCCCCGGCTACACCGGCACCCGCTGCGAGGGGGACGTCAACGAGTGTCACAGCCGGCCCTGCCACCCCCCCGGCACCCTGGCGTGCGTGCAGGGTGCCAACGCCTACCGCTGCCTCTGCCAGCCCGGCTTCACCGGTGGGTGCTGCCACGGGGGGGCTGCGGTGGGTGCTGGGGTGGGGGGGACAGGGGGGCTGTGCCAGTGGGGTGCCATAGTGGGTGCCGGGGTGGATGGGGGACATGGGGGGGCTGTGCCAGGTGGGTGCTAGGTGGGTGCCAAGGTGGGTAGGTGGGTGCCGGGGTGGGTGGGGGACACGGGGGGCTGTGTCAGGTGGGTGCCAGGGTGGGCAGTGGGGTGCCAGGGTGGGCGAGGGACATGGGGGCTGTGCCAGGGTGGGTAGGTGGGTGTCAGGGTGGGCAGGGGACACAGGGGCCGTGCCAGGTGGGTGCTGGGGGGTGTCAGGGTGGGCAGGGGACATGGGGGGCTGTGCCAGGGGGTGCCAGGGTGGGTGCCGGGGTGGGCAGGGGGTGTCAGGGTGGGTGGGGGATGGGGGCTGTGCCGGGTGGGTGCTAGGTGGGTGCCAGGGTGGGTAGGTGGGTGCTGGGGTGGGCAGGGGACATGGGGGCTGTGCCAGGTGGGTTCTGGGGGGCCAGGGCGGGTGGGGGACACGGGGGGCTGTGCCGGGTGGGTGCCAGGGCGGGCAGGGCCCATCCGCGCCGTGCTGGGGGTGCCGTGCCGGGGGTGCAGCGCCCTGTGCCCCCCCGGGGTCTCTGCGCCCCCGACCCCGGTGTCCCCGTCCCCCCCCAGGTCGCCGGTGCCAGAGCCCGGTGAGCCCCTGCCAGGCCCTGCCCTGCCGCCACGGCGGGCGCTGCCAGCCCGACCCCGGGGACCCCCGCGGCTACGCCTGCCGCTGCCCACCGGTGAGCCAGGGGCACCCACCAGCACCCACCAGCACCCACCAGCACCCACCCCACCCAGCTGGGGGCTGGGGTGCTCTGGGGTGGCGCTGGGTGGGCAGTGGGCCTGGGGGAGTGGGTGCTGGGGGTGGCATGGGGTGGGTGCAGGCGGTGCCGTGGGGATGGGTGCTGGGTGCTGGGGGTGCTGGGGTGGTACAGGGGGCGGGGGCTGGGGGTGGGGGGGTGGGGGTGGCATGGGGTGGGTGCACCCAGAGCCATGGGGATGGGTGCTGGGGTGGTACAAGGGGGCGGGGGCTGGGGGTGGGTGCTGGGGGTGGCACTGGGTGGGCAGGGGGCTGGGTGCACCCGGTGCCATGGGGATGGGTGCTGGGGTGGGCAGGGGCTGGGTGCTGGGTGCTGGGGGTGCTGGGGTGGTACAGGGGGCAGGGGCTGGGTGCTGGGGTGGTACAGGGGGCAGGGGGCCGGGGGGTGCTGGTGGGTGCTGGGGTGGCACAGGGTGGGCTGGGTGCTGGGTGCTGGGGGTGCTGGGGTGGTACAGGGGGGCAGGGGGCTGGGGGGGTGTGGGGGCTGGGGGGTGGCACGGGGTGGGTGCACCCAGAGCCATGGGGATGGGTGCTGGGGTGGCACAGGGTGGGCTGGGTGCTGGGTGCTGGGGGTGGCACGGGCTGGGTGCACCCAGAGCCATGGGGCTGGGTGCTGGGGGTGCTGGAGTGGGCAGGGGCTGGGTGCCCATCACCCCCCACCACCTCTGGGTGCCCCCCACCCTGACCCCCCCCCCTCTCCCCAGGGCTTCAGCGGCACCCACTGCGAGAGCCGCCCGCCCTCCTGCCGGGACCTGGCCTGCGCCAACGGGGGCACCTGCCTGCCCTCCCCGCCGGCCCCCGCTGCCTCTGCCCCCCGGCTTCGGGGGTCCCCAGTGCCACCCCCGATGTCACCAACGTCACCTGCCCCCCCAGCGCCTGCCTCCACGGCGGCACCTGCGTCCCCTCGCCCCGGCCCCCCTTCACCCGCTGCCTCTGCCCCCCGGGTTTCGGGGGTCCCCGATGCCGAGAGGGTCCCCACCCCCCCCCCGAGCCGGAATGCGAGGGGGGGTGCGGGGGGAAAGCGGGGGATGGGGTTTGTCACCGCGAGTGTAACACCCCCGGGTGTCAGTGGGACGGGGGGGACTGTTCCCTCTTGGTGGGGGATCCTTGGGGACACTGCGGGGTCCCCGAGTGTCCCCCCCTTTTCAACAACAGCCGCTGCGACCGGGGCTGCGACAGCCCCCACTGCCTCTACGACAACTTCGACTGCCGCCCCCCCCACAGGGCCTGCAAGTGAGTGTCCCCGGGTCACCCCTGTCCCCGGGTCACCTCCTGTCCCCACGGGTCACCTCCTGTCCCCGCGGGTCACCCCTGTCCCCATGGGTCACCTCCCGTCGCCCCCCCCCGTGGCACTATATGCTGCCATGTGGCACTATGTGCCCCCGTGTGTGTCTCTGTCCCCCCCCATGTGTCCCCATGTCCCTAAGGTCCCCTCTGTGTCCCCTCCTGTGCCCCAGTGTCCCCATATGTCCCCCATGTCCCTAATGTCCCCCAAACCCCCACGTCCCCCATAGGCTCCGATGTTCCCCCTGTCCCCCTGCATGCCCCCATGTCCCCCAAACCCACTGAGTGTCCCCATGTCCCCCAATGTGCCCCAATGTCCCCCATGACCTTTAATGTCCCCCAATGTCCCCACATCCCCCGTGTCCCCCAATGTCCCTCCCACGTCCCCCCACGTCCCCACGTCCCCCATGTCCCCACATCCCCCACTTCCCCCACGTCCCCACATCCCCCACGTCCCCACATCCCCCACGTCCCCCACGTCCCTCCATGCCCCCCAATGTCCCTCCCATGTCCCTCCCATGTCCCCACATCCCCACGTCCCCCACGTCCCCCACGTCCCCACATCCCCCACGTCCCCACGTCCCCCACGTCCCTACGTCCCTCCATGCCCCCAATGTCCCTCCCATGTCTCTCCCATGTCCCCACATCCCCCCACGTCCCCACGTCCCACGTCCCCCACATCCCCACGTCCCCACGTCCCCACGTCCCCCACGTCCCTACGTCCCTCCATGCCCCCGATGTCCCTCCCATGTCCCCACATCCCCCACGTCCCCCACGTCCCCACATCCCCCATGTCCCCCCACATCCCCCATGTCCCCACATCCCCCACGTCCCCCACGTCCCCCACGTCCCCACATCCCCCACATCCCCCACGTCCCCACATCCCCCACGTCTCCCCACATCCCCCACGTCCCCACATCCCCCCATGTCCCCCATATCCCCCATGCCCCCACATCCCCCACGTCCCCACGTCCCCACGTCCCCACGTCCCCCACGTCCCCACATCCCCCCATGTCCCCCATGTCCCCCACATCCCCCCATGTCCCCACATCCCCCACATCCCCCACGTCCCCACGTCCCCACGTGCCCCACGTCCCCACATCCCCCACATCCCCCACGTCCCCACGTCCCCACGTCTCCCACATCCCCACGTCCCCACATCCCCCACGTCCCCCACGTCCCCACGTCCCCACATCCCCCACGTCCCCCACGTCCCCACATCCCCCATGTCCCCCACATCCCCACGTCCCCACATCCCCCCATGTCCCCCACATCCCCCATGTCCCCACATCCCCCACGTCCCCCATGTCCCCCACGTCCCCACATCCCCCGCCCCCCGGCCCCCCCACCCACCGCTGCCCCCCCGCAGCCCCGTCTACGAGCAGTACTGCTCCGACCACTTCGCCGACGGGCGCTGCGACCAAGGCTGCAACAGCGAAGAGTGCGGTTGGGACGGGCTGGACTGCGCCCAGGAGGTCCCCGAGGCGCTGGCCCGGGGGGTGCTGGTGGTCACCGTCCTGCTGCCCCCCGAGGAGCTGCGTCGGACCAGCGCCGCCTTCCTCCAGCGGCTCAGCGCCATCCTGCGCACCTCCCTGCGCTTCCGCCTCGATCCCGACGGCAACTACATGATCCAACCCTACTATCGACCCCAACGGCTGCGGAGGAGAGAGGTGGCCCCCGAGGTCATCGGGTGAGCGGGGAGGGTGGGGACGGTGGGGGTGGGTGGGATGGGTCAGGGGACGTGGGAGGTGTGGGGGGGTGGTGGTGGGTGGGGGACGTGGGATGGGGATGGTGGCCGTGGGTGGGATGGGTCAGGGGGACATGGGGACATGGGATGGGGATGGTGGGGCTGGGGGACGTGGGGGACATGGCATGGGGCTGGGGGTGCTGGGTGGCATGGGGGACATGGGGGATGGTGGTGCTGGGTCCCATGGGTCATGGGGCCATGGTTGCTGGGTGCCGTGGGACTTGCGGCCATAGGGCCACGGGTGCTGGGTGTCTTGGGCCATGGGGCCATGGGTCCCATGGGTCAGGGGTCCATGGTTGCTGGGGGCCATGAGCCATGGGGACATGGGTGCCATGGGTGCTGGGTGTCTTGGGTCATGGGGACATGGGTGCCATGGGCACTTGGTGACTTGGGTCGTGGGGACATGGGTGCTATGGGCGCTGGGTGTCTTGGGTCATGGGGACATGGGTGCCATGGGCGCTGGGTGTCTTGGGTCATGGGGACATGGGTGCCATGGGTGCTGGGTGACTTGGGTCGTGGGGACATGGGTGCCATGGGTGCTGGGTGTCTTGGGTCATGGGGACATGGGTGCCATGGGCACTTGGTGACTTGGGTCGTGGGGACATGGGTGCCATGGGTGCTGGGTGACTTGGGTCATGGGGACATGGGTGCCATGGGCACTTGGTGACTTGGGTCGTGGGGACATGGGTGCCATGGGTGCTGGGTGACTTGGGTCATGGGGACATGGGTGCCATGGGCACTTGGTGACTTGGGTCGTGGGGACATGGGTGCCATGGGTGCTGGGTGACTTGGGTCATGGGGACATGGGTGCCATGGGCACTTGGTGACTTGGGTCGTGGGGACATGGGTGCCATCGGCGCTGGGTGTCTTGGGTCATGGGGACATGGGTGCCATGGGCGCTGGGTGTCTTGGGTCATGGGGACATGGGTGCCATGGGTGCTGGGTGACTTGGGTCGTGGGGACATGGGTGCCATGGGTGCTGGGTGACTTGGGTCATGGGGACATGGGTGCTATGGGCGCTGGGTGTCTTGGGTCATGGGGACATGGGTGCCATGGGCACTTGGTGACTTGGGTCGTGGGGACATGGGTGCCATGGGTGCTGGGTGACTTGGGTCATGGGGACATGGGTGCTATGGGCGCTGGGTGTCTTGGGTCATGGGGACATGGGTGCCATGGGCGCTGGGTGTCTTGGGTCATGGGGACATGGGTGCCATGGGTGCTGGGTGACTTGGGTCATGGGGACATGGGTGCCATGGGTGCTGGGTGACTTGGGTCGTGGGGACATGGGTGCCATGGGTGCTGGGTGACTTGGGTCGTGGGGACATGGGTGCCATGGGTGCTGGGTGACTTGGGTCGTGGGGACATGGGTGCCATGGGCACTTGGTGACTTGGGTCATGGGGACATGGGTGCCATGGGTGCTGGGTGTCTTGGGTCATGGGGACATGGGTGCCATGGGTGCTGGGTAACTTGGGTCATGGGGACATGGGTGCCATGGGCGCTGGGTGTCTTGGGTCATGGGTGCCGTGGCTCACGGGTCCATCGGGGCCATGGCTTGTGCGGCCACGACTGCCGCATGCCCTGAGCCACGGGTGCTGGGTATCCTGAGCCACGGGCCCACGCGTGCCGCAGTTCCTGGGTGCCGCGGAGCCGCAGGTCCCCCGTGTCCCTCTGACCCCCCCTCCCTGCTGTCCCCCCGGCAGCTCGGTGGTGACGCTGGAGATCGACAACCGCCTGTGCGCGCAGGCGTCCGACAAGTGCTTCCCCGACACCCGCAGCGCCGCCGACTACCTGGCCGCCCTCTCCGCCCTGGAGCGTCTCCAGTTCCCCTACCCCATCAAGGCCGTGCGCGGTGAGGGACATCCCGGTGGCCCTCGGGGACGAGGTCCCTGCGGTGGGGAGGGTGACCCGATGATGGCTGCAAGGGGTGGGGTGTCCTGGTGTGGGGATGGGGGTGACCAATGGGGTGTCCCGGTGGTGAGGGCGGGCCTCCGTATGTGGCACGTCCCCAACTTATGGAGGGGGTGACCTTGTCCCTGACATGCGACGTGTCCCTGACGGGTGGGGTGTCCTGGTGGTGATGGTGTCCTCCATACATGGGGTGTCCCCAACATGCTGGGTGCCCCCCTGGTGGCTTCACCCTGATGTTGTCCCCAACAGGTGGGTGCCCCATGGTGGCATCACCATGACGGTGTCCCCAACACACTTGGTGCCCCCATGGTGGCATCACCCAGATGGTGTCCCCAGCACGTGGGTGTCCCATGGTGGCATCACCATGACGGTGTCCTCAACATGTGGGTGCCCCATGGTGGCATCACCCAGATGGTGTCCCCAGCATGTGGGTGCCCCATGGTGGCATCACCATGACAGTGTCCCCAGCATGTGGGTGCCCCATGGTGGCATGACCATGACGGTGTCCCCAGTACACTTGGTGCCCCCATGGTGCCAGCTCCGTGATGGTGTCTCCAACACATGGGTGCCCCACGGTGGCATCACCCTGGTGGTGTTCGCAACATGTTGGGAGTCCCATGGTGGCATCACCATGATGGTGTCCCCAGCACGTGGGTGCCCCACAGTGACATCACCCTGATGGTGTCCCCAGCATGCTTAGTGCCTCCATGGTGGCATCACCGTGACAGTGTCCCCAGCACGTGGGTGCCCATGGTGGCATCACCATGACGGTGTCCCCAGCACGTGGGTGCCCCATGGTGGCATCACCATGACGGTGTCCCCAACACACTTGGTGCCCCCATGGTGCCAGCTCCACGATGGTGTCTCCAACATGTGGACACCCCATGGTGGCATCACCCTGGTGGTGTTCCCAACATGCTGGGTGTCTCCATAGTGGCATCACCATGACGGTGTCCTCAACATGTGGGTGCCCCATGGTGGCATCACCATGACAGTGTCCCCAGCACGTGAGTCCCCCACAGTGGCATCACCCTGATGGTGTCCCCAGCACGTGGGTGCCCCATGGTGGCATCACCCCGATGGTGTCCCCAACACACTTGGTGCCTCCATGGTGCCAGCTCCATGACAGTGTCCCCAGGATGTGGGTGGCCCACAGTGGCATCACCCAGATGGTGTCCCCAGCATGTGGGTGGCCCACAGTGGCATCACCCAGATGGTGTCCCCAGCATGTGGGTGCCCCATGGTGGCATGACCACAACGGTGTCCCCAGCACACTTGGTGCCCCCATGGTGCCAGCTCCATGATGGCACCTCCAACACGTGGGACCCCCACAGTGGCATCACCATGATGGTGTCCCCAACATGCTGGGTGCCTCCATGGTGGCATCACCACGACGGTGTCCCCAGCGCATGGGTGCCCCATGGTGGCATCACCCAGATGGTGTCCCCAGCGCATGGGTGCCCCATGGTGGCATCACCCAGATGGTGTCCCCAACATGCTTAGTGCCTCCATGGTGGCATCGCCATGACAGTGTCCTCAACGTGTGGGTGCCCCACGGTGGCATCGCCCTGACGTCATGTGTGTCCCCCCCCCGTCCCCGTAGGTGACAAGCTGCCCGAGGAGCCGGACCCGGTGCGGCTGCTGCCGTTGGTGGTGGTGGGGGGCGTCATCCTGCTGGCCATCGCGGTGCTGGGGGTGCTGGTGGCCCGGCGCCGGCGGGAGCAGAGCACCCTCTGGTTCCCCGAGGGCTTCAGCCTGGCCAAGGACAGCAACAGGGACCGGCGGGAGCCCGTGGGGCAGGACGCCCTGGGCATGAAGTGAGGGGCTGGGGGCACTGGTGGAACTGGGGGATACTGGGACTCTGCAGGGGTCCCATTCAACAGGGGGATACTGGGGCTGGGGGACTGGTGGAACTGGGGGACACTGGGGCTGGGGGACTGGTGGGGCTGGGGGATACTGGGGCTCTGTGGGGTCCCATTCAACAGGGGGATACTGGGGCTGGGGGACTGGTGGAACTGGGGGGATACTGGGGCTGGGTGGACTGGTGGGGCTGGGGGACACTGGGGCTGGGGGGACTGGTGGGGCTGGGGGGATACTGGGGCTGGGGGGACTGGTGGAACTGGGGGGATACTGGGGCTGGGTGGACTGGTGGGGCTGGGGGACACTGGGGCTGGGGGGACTGGTGGGGCTGGGGGACTGGTGGAACTGGAGGGATACTGGGGCTGGGGGGACTGGTGGAACTGGGGGATACTGGAGCTCTGGGGGAGTCCCAGTGCAACTGGTGGGACTGGTGGAACTGGGGGATACTGGGGTTGGGGGGACTGGTGGGGCTGGGGGGATACTGGGGCTCTGCGGGGTCCCAGTTCAACTGGGGATACTGGGGCTGGGGGAGTGGTGGAACTGGAGGGATACTGGGCCTGGGGGGACTGGTGGAGCTGGGGGGATACTGGGGCTCTGGGGGACTGGTGGAACTGGGGGATACTGGGGCTCTGCAGGGGTCCCAGTTCAACAGGGGAATACTGGGGCTGGGGGGACTGGTGGAACTGGGGGGACTGGTGGGGCTGGGGAGATACTGGGGCTGGGGCGACTGGTAGAACTGGGGGGACACTGGGGCTGGGGGGACTGGTGGGGCTGGGGGATACTGGGGCTCTGGGGGGTCCCAGTGCAACTGGCGGGACTCGTGGAACTGGGGGACTGGTGGGGCTGGGGGACTGGTGGAACTGGTGGGGCTGGGGAGATACTGGGGCTCTGCGGGGTCCCAGTGCAACAGGGGGTTACTGGGGCTGGGGGGACTGGTGGAACTGGGGGGATACTGGGGCTGGGGGAGTGGTGGAACTGGGGGGATACTGGGGCTGGGGGACTGGTGGAACTGGAGGGATACTGGGGCTCTGGGGCATTCCCAGTGCAACTGGTGGGACTGGTGGAACTGGGGGATACTGAGGTTGGGGGACTGGTGGAACTGGGGGATACTGGGGCTGGGGACTGGTGGGACTGGGGAGATACTGGGGCTCTGCGGGGGTCCCAGTGCAACTGGTGGGACTGGTGGAACTGGGGGGATACTGGGGCTGGGGGGACTGGTGGGACTGGGGGATACTGGGGCTCTGGGGGTCCCAGTGCAACTGGTGGGACTGGTGGAACTGGGGGATACTGGGGCTCTGGGGGGGTCCCAGTGCAACTGGCGGGACTGGTGGAACTGGGGGGACTGGTGAGGCTGGGGGGACACTGGGGCTGGGGGGGTCCCAGTGCAACTGGGGGGGAGTCACTGGGTTTCTCCCCCAGCCCCTGGGACGGTCCCAGCCCGTTCCAGGGGGGTCCCAGCAATCCCCGGGGTTTGGGGGTGCCCTGTCCCCATCCCCCCCAAGTAATTAGGGTGGGGGGCACCCACTCATGCCCGTGCCCTCCCCCCGGGACCATGGGGAAGGGGGAGACCCTCATGGGTGAACCCTCCGAGGAGTGGCCGGACGGCGACTGCCCCGAGGCCAAGAGGCTCAAGGTACCCCCCGGGCACTTGGGGGGCAGGGGGGGGCACTTGGGGGGCGGGGGGGGGGGCTGTAACCCCAATCCAGGCACCCTCGGGGGTGTGGGGCCCCGGTAGCCCCATATCCAGGCACCGGTGGGGGTAGGGGGGGTCCTGGCACCCCTGTGCACTGGCACCCTCGTGGGTGGCACCCCCCATGTGCTGACACCCTTGTGGGTGGGGGTCCCATCCCCCCATGGGTGGGGGTACTGGCACCCCCATACCCAGGCACCGTCATGGGTGGAGGTCCAGCACCCTCATGGGTGGGGGTCCCAGCACCCTCATGGCCAGACACAATCGTGGGTGGAGGTCTGGCACCACCATGGGCAGGGGGTCCCTACACCTTCATGGGTGGGGGTCCCAGCACCCCCATACCCAGGCACCATCATGGGTGGAGGTCCAGCACCCTCATGAGTGGGGGTCCCAGCACCCCATATCCAAGAACCGTCATGGGTGAAGGTCCAGCACCACCACGGGTGGAGGTCCAGCCCCATCATGGGCAGGGGGGCTCCAGCACCCTCATGGGTGGGGGTCCCAGCACCCCCATACCCAAGAACCATCATAGGTGGAGGTCCAGCACCATCATGGGCAGGAGGTCCCAACACCCTCATGGGTGGGCATCCCAACACCCCCATACCCAGACACCGTCATGGTTGGAGGTCCAGCCCCCTCATGGGTGGGGGTCCCAGCACCCCCATACCCAGGCACCATCATGGGTGGAGGTCCAGCCCCATCATGGGTGGAGGTCCAGCCCCATCATGGGCAGGGACTTCCCAGCACCCTCATGGGTGGGGGTCCCAGCACCCACGTGACCGGGTGCCCGGGCAGGTGGAGGAGGTGGGCACGGAGGCCCAGGACCCCGTGGACTGCCGGCAGTGGACCCAGCACCACCTGGTCGCCGCCGACATCCGCATGCCACCCGCCATGGCCCTGACGCCGCCCCAGGGCGAGTTCGACTCCGACTGCATGGACGTCAACGTTCGCGGGCCAGGTGGGGTGGGGGGGCACCCAGGGTCCGGTGGGGATCGAGGGCGTTGGGGGGCGTGGTGGGGACAGCGGGTGTGGGGCACCATGGGAGCAGGTAGGATTGACTTGCCATGGGGGACCACCATGGGGCCAGATAGGATGGACGTGGGGCATGGGGAACCACCATGGGGGACCACCATGGGGCCAGATAGGATGGACGTGGGGCATGGGGGACCACCATGGGGCCAGGTGGGATGGACGTGGGGCATGGGGAACCACCAAGGTCATGGGGGACCACCATGGGGCCAGATAGGATGGACGTGGGGCATGGAGAACCACCAAGGTCATGGAGGACCACCGTGGGGCCAGGTGGGATGGACGTGGGGCATGGGGAACCACCAAGGTCATGGGGGACCACCATGGGGCAGGTAGGATGGATGTGGGGGATGGGGCGGTACCATGAGACCAGGTAGGATGGACATGGCCTATGGGGGACCACCATGGGGCCAGATAGGATGGACGTGGGGCATGGGGGACCACCAAGGTCATGGGGGACCACCATGGGGCAGGTAGGATGGATGTGGGTTATGGGGGGACCACCAAGGTCATGGGGGCCACCATGGGGCAGGTAGGATGGGCATGGGGCATGGGGAATCACCAAGGGCATGGGGGGGGCCACCATGGGGCAGGTAGGATGGACGTGGGGCATGGAGAACCACCAGGGTCATGGGGGACCACCATGGGGCCAGGTGGGATGGACCTGGGGCATGGGGGACCACCATGGGGCCAGGTGGGATGGACATGGGGCATAGGGAACCACCAAGGTCATGGGGGATCACCATGGGGCAGGTAGGATGGATGTGGGGGATGGGGCAGTACCATGAGACCAGGTAGGATGGACATGGCCTATGGGGGACCACCATGGGGCCAGATAGGATGGACGTGGGGCATGGGGGACCACCATGGGGCAGGTAGGATGGATGTGGGTTATGGGGGGACCACCAAGGTCATGGGGGCCACCATGGGGCCAGATAGGATGGACGTGGGGCATGGGGGACCACCAAGGTCATGGGGGACCACCATGGGGCAGGTAGGATGGACGTGGGGCATGGGGGATCACCAAGGGCACGGGGGGGGCCACCATGGGGCAGGTAGGATGGACATGGGGCACGGGGGATCACCAAGGGCACGGAGGGGGCCACCATGGGGCAGGTAGGATGGACGTGGGCCATGAGGGCCCACTATGGACCTTGTAGGGCTGGTGTGGGGACACTGGTTATGGGGGACCACCATGGGCGTGGGGGGTACCATGGAGCCAGGCAGGACGGCTATGGAACATGGAGGCCACCGGGGACACGGAGGGCACCATGGGCCTGGTAGAGCTGGCGTAGGGTCCAGAGGCCACCACGGGCACGGTGAGGGTCCTCAAGGTCCCATCGCGGGTGGGTGACACGGGCCAGGAGACCCCCGGGGACCTGCTAACACCTCCCCGTCCGTGCCCGCAGATGGCTTCACACCACTGATGCTGGCCTCCTTCTGCGGGGGCGGCCTGGAGGCCGAGGTGGCCGAGGACGAGGAAGGTGACGATGCCTCGGCCGGCATCATCGGTGACCTCATCTGCCAGGGCGCCAGCTTGGGCGCCCAGACGGACCGCACGGGCGAGACCGCCCTGCACCTCGCCGCCCGCTACGCCCGCGCCGATGCCGCCAAGCGCTTGCTGGACGCTGGCGCCGACACCAACGCCCAGGACAACACGGGGCGCACGCCGCTGCACGCCGCCGTCACCGCCGACGCCCAGGGCGTCTTCCAGGTGAGGGCACCTGGCGTGGCCGTGGGGTGGCCGGCATGGGGCACCTGGCATGGGTATGGGGCAGTCATGTGGGCATGGGGCACCCAGCATGATTGTGGGGTAGAGGGTGCTGCCGTGGGATGTGGGGTGCTGCTGTGGGGCACCCGGCGTGGCCGGGGGTCGTGGGACATCTTCCACAGACATGGGGCGTGCTCCATGGCCATGGGGCACCTAGGATGGCCATGGGGCAGAGGGTGCTGCCGTGGGGCATCCTCCATGGCCATGGGTCTTGGGACATCCTCCATGGCCATGGGCCATTCTCCACGGCCATGGGGCACCCAGCACGGCCATGGGGCACAGGGTGCTGCCGTGGGGCACCCTCCATGGCCATGGGTCTTGGGACATCCTCCATGACCATGGGGCACCCAGCATGGCCATGGGGCACAGGGTGCTGCCGTGGGGCACCCTCCATGACCATGGGTCTTGGGACATCCTCCACGGCCATGGGGCACTGAGCATGGCCATGGGGCACAGGGTGCTGCCGTGGGGCATCCTCCATGGCCATGGGACACAGGGTGCTGCCAGGGGACATCCTCCATGGCCATGGGTCATGGGGCATCCTCCATGACCATGGGCCATTCTCCACGGCCATGGGGCACCCAGCATGGCCATGGGGCACAGGGTGCTGCCATGGGGCACCCTCCATGGCCATGGGTCTTGGGACATCCTCCATGGCCATGGGGCACCCAGCACGGCCATGGGGCACAGGGTGCTGCCATGGGGCACCCTCCATGACCATGGGTCTTGGGACATCCTCCATGGCCATGGGGCATCCTCCACCTGGCAAGGCCATGGGGCACAAGGTGATGTCATGAAGCATCCTCCACGGCCATGGGGCACCCAGCACGGCCATGGGGCACCCAGCACGGCCATGGGGTGGGCACCCCACGCTCCCCCCCCAACCCGCTCGTGTGTCCCCCCCCCGCCCCAGATCCTGATCCGTAACCGCTCCACGGACCTGGACGCCCGCATGGGCGACGGCTCCACCGCCCTCATCCTGGCGGCGCGGCTGGCGGTGGAGGGGATGGTGGAGGAGCTGATCGCCTGCCACGCCGACGTCAACGCCGTCGATGAGACCGGTGGGGGGCCCGGGGGGGCACCCCAAAGATGGGTGATGGGGGCTGGGGGGGGGGAGGGAGCCCTTGGGGGGTTGGGGGGATCTGAGGTCCTGCGGAGGGTTCGTTGGGGGAGGGGTTGTGGTTGAGGAGCCCCACCCAGGGGGAGGTGTTGGGTGGGGGGCTTGGGGGAGGAATGGGGTGACCCCCAGGTTAGTGGGTGCTGGGGGAGTCTTGGGGGAGGAATGGGGTGACCCCCCAGGTTAGTGGGTGCTGGGGGAGGAATGGGGTGACCCCCCAGGTTAGTGGGTGCTGGGGGGGTCTTGGGGGAGGAATGGGGTGACCCCCCAGGTTAGTGGGTGCTGGGGGGAGGAATGGGGTGACCCCCCCCCAGGTGAGTGGGTGCTGGGGGGTCTTGGGGGATGAATGGGGTGACCCCCCAGGTTAGTGGGTGCTGGGGGGAGGAATGGGGTGACCCCCCCCCAGGTGAGTGGGTGCTGGGCGGGTCTCCATGGAAGCTGGGTGCTGGGGGGAGGTGTCTGGGACCCCTTGGGGGGGTTGGGAATGGGACACCCCCCCCAGATAATGGGTGCTGGGGGGGGCCCTGCTCTGTGGGGCGGGTCTGGGGGGGGGGCTGGGGGGTGGGGGCAGGGTCTCACCCCCCCACGTGCCCCCAGGGAAGTCCGCCCTGCACTGGGCCGCCGCCGTCAACAACATGGAGGCGACGCTGGCGCTGCTCAAGAACGGGGCCAACAAGGACATGCAGGACAGCAAGGTGGGACGGGGCCCCCCCGAGTGGCACCCCCCGACTGGCACCCCCGACACCCTCACCCCCTGATAGGGACCCCTGAGTGAGGAACCCCTGCACCCAGGTGGGACCCCCCCATGACACCTCCAAAGGGGACCCCAATGGGAAGCCCCTACCCCTGTGCCCCCAATGGGACCCCTGGACCCAGAGGGCACCCCCGGGGACACCCCGTTGCCCCCGGGGACACCCCTCGCCCCAGGGACACCCCTTGCCCCAGGGGACACCCCAAACCCCCGTGCCCCTAGGAGCCCCCCAGTGACCCCAGGAGATGTCCCATTGCCCCCATTGACCCAAGCTGACGTCCCGTTGACCCCAGGAGACCCCCGTTGACCCCAGGAGCTGCCCCATTGCCCCAGTGACCCCAGGTGACACCCCGTTGACCCCAGAAGATGTCCCATTGACCTCAGGGGACACCCCATTGGCCCATTGACGCCAGATGACACCCCGTTGACCCCAGATGACACCCTGTTGACCCCAGAAGACACCCCGTTGACCCCAGGAGCTGCCCCATTGACCCACTGACCCCAGAAGACACCCCATTGACCTCAGGAGACACCCTATTGACCTCAGGAGCTGCCCCATTGCCCCATTGCCCCCAGGTGACACCCCAGTGCCCCCAGATGGCACCCTGTTGACCCCAGATGGCACCCCGTTGACCCCAGAAGACACCCCATTGACCTCAGGAGCTGCCCCATTGACCCACTGACCCCAGAAGACACCCCGTTGACCCCAGAAGACACCCCATTGACCTCAGGAGCTGCCCCATTGCCCCATTGACCCTAGAAGACACCCCAGTGCCCCCAGATGACACCCCGTTGACCCCAGATGACACCCCGTTGACCCCAGATGGCACCCCATTGACCTCAGGAGCTGCCCCATTGCCCCATTGCCCCCAGATGACACCCCATTGACCCCAGATGGCACCCTGTTGACCCCAGATGGCACCCCGTTGACCCCAGATGGCACCCCATTGACCCCAGATGGCACCCCATTGACCTCAGGAGCTGCCCCATTGCCCCATTGCCCCCAGATGACACCCCGTTGACCCCAGATGACACCCCGTTGACCCCAGATGGCACCCTGTTGACCCCAGATGACACCCCGTTGACCTCAGGAGCTGCCCCATTGCCCCCAGATGACACCCCATTGACCCCAGATGGCACCCCGTTGACCCCAGATGACACCCTGTTGACCCCAGATGGCACCCCGTTGACCCCAGATGACACCGCGTTGACCTCAGGAGCTGCCCCATTGCCCCATTGACCCCAGATGGCACCCCGTTGCCCCCAGATGACACCCCGTTGACCTCAGGAGCTGCCCCATTGCCCCGTTGCCCCCAGATGACACCCTGTTGACCCCAGATGGCACCCCGTTGACCTCAGGAGCTGCCCCATTGCCCCGTTGCCCCCAGATGACACCCCATTGACCCCAGATGACACCCTGTTGACCCCAGATGGCACCCCGTTGACCTCAGGAGCTGCCCCATTGCCCCGTTGCCCCCAGATGACACCCTGTTGACCCCAGATGACACCCCGTTGACCTCAGGAGCCGCCCCATTGCCCCATTGACCCCAGATGGCACCCCATTGACCCCAGATGGCACCCCGTTGCCCCCAGATGACACCCTGTTGACCCCAGATGGCACCCCGTTGACCTCAGGAGCTGCCCCATTGCCCCGTTGCCCCAGATGACACCCCATTGACCCCAGATGACACCCCGTTGACCCCAGATGACACCCCGTTGACCTCAGGAGCAGCCCCATTGCCCCGTTGCCCCCAGATGACACCCCGTTGACCCCAGATGGCACCCTGTTGACCCCAGATGACACCCCGTTGACCTCAGGAGCTGCCCCATTGCCCCATTGACCCCAGATGATACCCCATTGACCCCAGATGGCACCCCATTGACCCCAGATGGCACCCCGTTGCCCCCAGATGACACCCTGTTGACCCCAGATGACACCCTGTTGACCCCAGATGGCACCCCGTTGACCTCAGGAGCAGCCCCATTGCCCCGTTGCCCCCAGCAGACACCCCACTGCCCCCAGCAGACACCCCATCCCCCCGTAACCCCCAACAGACGCCCCATTGCCCCCAAACCTTCTCACCACCCCGACCCCTCCCCAGGAGGAGACCCCCCTCTTCCTGGCCGCCCGAGAGGGCAGCTACGAAGCCGCCAAGATCCTCCTGGATCACTTCGCCAACCGAGAGATCACGGATCACCTGGATCGCCTCCCCCGGGACATCGGCCACGAGCGGATGCACCACGACATCGTCCGCCTCTTGGACGAGTACAACACGGGGCGCAGCCCCCCGGGGTCGCTGCCCCCCAATCCCGGTTTACCCCCCCTCCTTGGCCCCCCAACTTCTTTCCTACCCGGTCTTAAACCCCCCACCGCGGGCAAGAAGAGCCGACGGTTGGGGGGCAAAACTGGGGGGCCCAAAGGGAGGGGCAAGAAATTGGGGGGCGAGTGTCCGCCGGGGTTGGAGAGCTCGGTGACGTTGTCACCCGTCGACTCCTTGGACTCCCCTTATGTCCCCAACCCAACGTCCCCCGGGCTCTTCCCCCCCCCGGGGTTGGAGACCCCCTTTACCGTCACCCTAGGGCCACCCTTGGGTGTGGGGCGATTATCGGGGGGTCCCCACCCCCGTTTAGGGTTGGGTTTGGGGACGGTGACCGTCCCCTTCGAGTGGCGGAGCCGGGTCCCCCCGGGAACCCCTTGTAACCCAGGTTTGGGGGGGGTCCACCCCGTTTTACACCCCCCCGCTCCAGGTTTCGCCCCCACCTTGCTTTTGCCCCCCGGCGCCGTGGGGTGCCCCCCACCTGCCGCCGAACCCCTTCCCCGGGGGCCCCAACCCCTCTCCCCTGAAGATGGGGGGGCCCCCCGCTCCGCCGCCCCCCATTTTTTCAAGGCTGGGGAGGAGTACCCCACGGCAGCGGGGGCGGCGGTGGGGTTCGGGGCGGGGGGGACGGAGGGGAGGTATTTGGGGGTCCCCAGCGAGCACCCCTATTTGACGCCCTCCCCCGAGTCCCCCGAGCAGTGGGCGAGCCCCTCCCCCCGCTCCCTCTCTGATTGGTCCGAGGCCACCCCCAGTCCGGCCGTGCTGGGGGCCCCCCAAACTCAGCTGCCCCCCCCCCCGCCCGAGCAGAGCCCCAAAATGCAGGTCTTTGCCTGAGCGGTGGCACCCAGCCGTCCCCCAAGGGACACCCCCAAACTAGCGACACCCTGGGGACACCCCCAGTATGGGGGCACCCAAGGGACACCCCCAAACTGGGCACCCGAGGGACACCCCCAAACTAGGGACACCCTGGGGACACCCCCAGTATAGGGACACCCCCCACATGGGGGACACCCCCAAACTGGGCACCCAAAGGACACCCCCAGTATGGGGGCACCCAAGGGACACCCCCAAACTGGGCACCCAAGGGACACCCCCCACATGGGCACACCCCCAAACTGGGCACCCAAGGGACACCCCCAAACTAGGGACACCCTGGGGACACCCCCAGTATGGGGGCACCCAAGGGACACCCCCAAACTGGGCACCCGAGGGACACCCCCAGTATAGGGACACCCCCAAACTGGGCACCCAAGGGACACCCCCAAACTAGGGACACCCTGGGGACACCCCAGTATGGGGGCACCCAAGGGACACCCCCAAACTGGGCAACCATGGGACACCCCCCAGTATAGGGACACCCCAAACTGGGCACCCAAGGGACACCCCCAAACTAGGGACACCCCCAAACTAGGGACACCCTGGGGACACCCCCAGTATGGGGACACCCACGGGACACCCCCAAACTGGGGACACCCCCAAAGTGGGCAACCCAGGGACACCCCCATTATGGGGACACCCCCAAACTGGGGACACCCCCAAACTGGGCAACCCAGGGACACCCCCATTATGGGGACACCCCCAAACTGGGGACACCCCAGTGCCCCCCGCCCTGGCACCCCAGTGCCCCCCCCACCCTGGGGATCCCGCAGGGACACCCCCAGACTGGGCACCCCAAGGACCTGCTCAGCATGGGGACACCCAAGGGACACCCCCACCCTGGGGACCCCCAGGGACCCCCCAGGCCAGGCACCCCAGTGCCACCCCCATCTTGGGGACACCCCAGTGCCCCCCCCCCAGCCCTGGCAACCCAGGGACACCCCCAGTTTGGGGACACCCCCAGTCCAAGCACTCCACTGCCACCCCCACCCTGGGGACACCCCAAGGGACACCCCCAGCTTCGTGGGGACACCCCAATGCCACCCCCCACCCTGGGGACACCCCCAGTGCCCCCCAGTTTAGGGGCTGGGGGCCCCCGTTCGTGTACTGGGTACGCGGAGTGGGTAGCCCTGCCCCCCCATCTTGGGGACCCCCTTGTCCTGGGATCCCCCCCCCAGTCCTGGGACCCCCCATTGTGGGGAACCCCCACCCAGGACCCCCCAAGAATCATCCCCCCCCCAGTCTGGGACCCCCCAGGACCTCCCAGGGGACCCCCAATCCTGGGACCCCCATTTTGGGGACCCCGCCCTTCAGACCTGGGACCCCCCACCCCATTTCCTGGGACCCCCCACTCTGAGCCCCCTCAAATCCTGGGACCCCCATTCTGGGGACCCCCACCCTGCCCCCCCGGGGCCCCTCCCCCACCCTGGGACACCCCTCCCCCCCAATTTTCAGCACTTCATCACATTCCAGCCCCTCCCCCACCGCCCCCAGCACCCCCGCCCCTCCCCCGGCAGCTCACACCCCCCCCGCGGGGTCACCCAGGTACGACGTCACCCGGTGTCCCCCATGTCGCACCCCACCCCCAACCCCCCAGCGCTTTGGACCCTCCCCCCGCCGCCAGCACCCATGGGTGCCCCCACCCTGTACAGCCCCCAATAAACCCTCGTTACCCCCGCCTCTGCGCGCTGCACCCATGGGTGCTGGGGAGGGGTGCCCGGGGCGGGGGGTGCCCCGGGGGGGGAGGGGTCTGGGTGCCCCCGGGCCCGTGGGTGGCGTTGGGGGCGGGGGGACACGGGGGGGACACGGGGGGGGGGACCCCGGGGCCGGGGTCAGGCGGAGCCACACACGCGTGTGCACACGCACACGTCACACGCGTGTCACACGCGGCAACACGTCACAGACCCGGACGCACGTCACACGCGTGTCACACGCGGCAACACGTCACAGACCCGGCCGCACGTCACACGCGTGTCACACGCGGCGCACACGTCACAGATCCGGACGCACGTCACACGCGTGTCACACGCGGCAACACGTCACAGACCCGGCCACACGTCACACGCGTGTCACACGCGGCAACACGTCACAGACCCGGACGCACGTCACACGCGTGTCACACGCGGCAACACGTCACAGACCCGGCCGCACGTCACACGCGTGTCACACGCGGCGCACACGTCACAGATCCGGACGCACGTCAAACATGTGTCACGCGGCAACACGTCACAGACCCGGACGCACGTCACACGCGTGTCACACGCGGCGCACACGTCACAGACCTGGCCACACATCACATGCGTGTCACACACCCGCACGCACGTCGTGCACACGTCACACCCGTGTCACATTTGTCACGCGTGTCACCTGCACACACGTCACACGTGTGTCACACACCTGTACACACACGTCACGTGTGTCACATGCATGCCACACGTCACACACCTGCACACACACGTCACGCGTGTCGGACACCTACACACACGTCACGCGTGTCACACCCCTATGCACACACGTCACGTGCTCAGACACATCACACACGTGACACACCTGTACACACACATGTCAAACACACGTCACACACCTGTACACACACGTCACACACCACACACGTCACACGCGTGTTACAACACACGTCACACACCTGTACACACACACGTCACGCACCTGTACACACGTCACACGTCACACACGTCACACACCGCGTGTCACACACCTGCACACACACATCAGACACACGTCACGCGTGTCACACACCTGTGCACACGTGTCATGTGCGTGTCACACACATCACGCTTGTATACACACACGTCAAACACACGTCACACACCTGTACACACACGTCACACGTGTGACACCACACACGTCACACACGTTGCACGTGTGTCACACCACACACGTCACACACACGTGTCACCTCCACACCCGTCACACACCGTGTGTCACACACCTGTACACACGTCATGCACGTGTCACACGCACATCACACACACGTGTCACACCTCCGCACACATGTCACACACCACGTGTCACACCTGCATACACACGTGTGACGCGTCACACACCTACACACGTCACGCCCATGTCACACACCTGCGCACACACGTCACGTGCGTGTCACACACATCACACGTGTCATACACTTGCGCGCACACACGCCACGTGCGTGTCACACTCACGTCACACGCGTGTCACACACCCATACACGCACGTCGTGCACACGTCACACCCGTGTCACACTTGTCACGCATGTCACCTGCACACGTCACACACCTGCACACACACGTCATGTGCGTGTCACACTCACGTCACATGCGTCACACACCACACGTCACACACGTGTCACACACCTGTACACACGTCATGCCCGTGTCACACACATCACACGCGTCACACCCGCACACACACACGTCACGCACCTGTACACACGTCACGCGTCACACACGTCACACACCGCGTGTCACACACCTGCACAGACACATCACACACACGTCACGCGTGTCACACACCTGTGCACACACGTCACATGTCACACATCACACGCGTCACACTTGTATACACACACGTCAAACACACGTCACACACCTGTACACACACGTCACACACGTCACACCACACACGTCACAGGCGTCACACGCGTCACGTGTCACGCACGTGTGTCACACCTCCGCGCACATGTCACACACCGCGTGTCACACCTGCACACACACGTCCGACGTGTCACACACCTGTACACACGTCACGCACGTGTCACACCAAACACGTCACACACCGCGTGTCACACACCTGCAGACACGTCATGCACGTGTCACACACGTGACACATGTCACACCTACACATCACGCATGTCACCTGTGCACACATGTCATGTGCATCAGACACATCACACGTGTCACACACCTGCGCACACACATGTCACGCGTGTCACACGCCACACACCGTGTCACACACCTGCGCACACACCACACACACGTCATGCGTCACACACACGTCACATGCGTGTCACACGTACGCGCACACGAAGCTGCACACGCCACACACGTGTCACACACGCCGCCCCGTGCGCGCGCAGGCGCACACCCGTGTAACACGCGTGCGCACACCCACGCACACACAAACGTGTGCCCAGACGCGGGCGACGCACACGCGCGGGTACACGTGTGTGCACGCACAGCTCGCACGCGCAGACGCACGCCTTGCACACGCATGCCCACTGGCACACGCAGCTGCAGGCCTTGCACACGCATGAGCGCCTTGCACACGCACCTTGCATGCGCAGCTGCACGCCTTGCACACGCACGGACACCCCGCACGCTCACACACGCACCTTGCACATGCACACACCCACCTTGCACACGCAGATGCACGCCTGGCACACGCATGAACACCTTGCACACGCACGCAAACACCTTGCACACGCATGTGCCCCCTTTGCGCACGCAGCTGCACGCCTTGCACATACATACAGACCTTGCACACGCAGACACACGCCCTGCACACGCACACGCCCCCCTTGCACACGCAGACACACAGCGTGCGCACGCACACGCCCACCTTGCACGCGCAGCTGCACGCCTTGCACGCGCACGGACACCCCGCGCGCACCCGCAGCCACTTTGCACACGCGTGAACAGCTTACACACGCACACACGCCTCGCACACGTGTGACCGCCTCGCACACGCACACCACCGCCATGCAAAGGCCCTCCCACCCCCCTTGCACACGCGGACACACGCCTTGCACACGCATGAGCACCCTGCATGCTCACACCTCGCACACGCAGACACACACTGTGCACATGCACACACCCACCTTGCACACGCAGATGCACGCCTGGCACACGCATGAACGCCTTGCACACACACGCAAATACCTTGCACACGCATGTGCCCCCTTTGCGCACGCAGCTGCACGCCTTGCACATACATACAGACCTTGCACACGCAGACACACGCCCTGCACACGCACACGCCCCCCTTGCACACGCAGACACACAGCGTGCGCACGCACACGCCCACCTTGCACGCGCAGCCGCACGCCTTGCACACGCACGGACACCCCGCGCACACCCGCAGCCACTTTGCACACGCGTGAACAGCTTGCACACGCACACACGCCTCGCACACGTGTGACCGCCTCGCACACGCACACCCCCACCCTGCACCCACCCACACCCCCTCGCCCACGCCCCCCTTGCACGCGCACGAGCACCCTGCACACGCACACACGCCTTGCACACCCTTGTGCACCCCTTGCACACGCACCCCCATACCCTGCCCCCCCCACACCCCCCTGGCACACGCAGAGGCGCGCCTTGCACACGCACGAAGCCCTTGCACACTCACGCACCTTGCACACGCACACCCCCACCCCGCACCCACCCACACCCCTCGCACACGCCCCCACCCCCTTGCACGCGCATGAGCACCCTGCACACGCACGCACCCCCTTTGCACACGCAGACGCCCCCTTGCACGCGCACGAGCACCCTGCACACGCACGCACGCCTTGCACGCCCTTCGTGCACCCCTTGCACACGCACCCCCACCCTGCACCCCCCACCCCCTCGCACGCTCATGAACCCCTTGCACACTCACGCACCTTGCACACGCATGGGGGGGAGGGAGGGGTGGGTGCTGGGGTCGGTGGGTGCTGGGGGGGGCCCGGAGGGATGGGTGCTGGGGGGTGCAAGGGGGGTGAGGGGGGTGGGGGGTGCCTGGAGGGGATGGGTGCTGGGGGTGCGGGGGGTGGGGGTGCTGGGGTGTGTGCCCCTCCCCCCTTAATCCGCTCCAGCGGCTCCAGCCGGTGCCGGGGATTAACGGGGGGGTGGGGAGGGCAGGGAGGGGGGGGAGGGGTCACCACATGGCGGCGGGAGGACCCAGGCGTCCGGGGTGCCCCTCCCCTCCCCGCCCATGGGACCCAGGCGTCCGGGAGGAGGCCCCTCCCCCCCTCCCAGTGCAGCCGGTTCAACTGGTTGAACTGGGAGAAGGGGGGGGAGGGGCAGGGCGGGGCCCTGTGGCCACACCCTCTGCCCCCCCCCCCCCCAAGGGTGCCCCCACCCCTCCCCCCACACCCTGCCCGGACGCCGGGGTCCCCTGGGGGGACACCCTTGGGTGCCAGGCGCGTTCCCAGGGTGCCACCCCCGTGGGGACGGGGACACTGTGGGTGTCACCCCCGTGTCCCCACCGTGTCAGCCCCTGTCCCCTCCCCACGTCACCCATGTCCCCCATGTCCCCCCATCCTTCCCGTGTCCCCAGTATCCCCACCCCATGTCCCCTCCATGTCCCCATGTCCCCTCCACGTCCCCTCCGTGTCCCCAAGTCCCCACTCCAGTGTCCCCACCCTGTGCCCCCACGTCCCTCTCATGTCCATGTCCCCATGTCCCCTCCGTGTCCCTCTCCATGTCCCTATGCCTCCCGTGTCCCCCATGTCCCTCCCCGTGTCCCATCCGTGTCCCTCCTGTGTCCCCAGCCCATGTCCCCAACCCCATCCCTTTCATGTCCCCTCCATGTCCCCACTGTGTCACTCCCGTGTCCCCATGTCCCCACCGCCATCCCTCCCGTGTCCCCTCCGTGTTCTTCCCCTCCTGGTCCCGTGTCCCCATCCCATGTCCCCTCCATGTCCCCATCCCCATCCCTCCCTTGTCCCCATGTCCCCTCCATGTCCCTCCTGTGTCCCCATGTCCCCACCAATGCTCCCATGTCCCCTCCATGTCCCCATCCCTGTCACTCCCATGTCCCCATGTCCCTCCCCATGTCCCCTCCACGTCCCCACTGTGTCCCTCCTGTGTCCCCATGTCGCCACTGATGTGACCGTGTCCCCATTCCTCCCGTGTCCCCTCCATGTCCCCAGACCATGTCCCTACCATGTCCCTCCCCATGTCTCCTCCATGTCACTCCCCACGTCCCCATCCCTGTCACTCTCCTGTCCCCATGTCCCTTCCCGTGTCCCCTCCGTGTCCCCACTGTGTCCTCAGCCCACGTCCCCATCCCTGTCACTCCTGTGTCCCCTCCATGTCTTCATCCCTCCTGTCCCCCTCCATGTCCCCACTGTGTCCCCTCCATGTCCCTCCCGTGTCCCCATCCCTGTCACTCCCATGTCCCCACCGATGCTCCCGCGTCCTCTCCATGTCCCCATCCCTCCCGTGTCCCCTCTGTGTCCCCATCCCCGTCCCTCTCATGTCCCCACGTCCCCACTGATGCTGCCACGTCCCCTCCTTGTCACCATCCCTCCCACGTCCCTTCCGTGTCCCTCCTGTGCCCCCCTCCCGTGCCCCCTGTCCCCGCCGTGTCCCCGCCGTGTCCCCCCGCCCCGTGTCCCCCCCGTGTCCCCCCCGGGTCCCATGTCGGTCCCCGCGTTGCCATGGCCGCTGGCGGAAAATAGGACACGGGGAGGGGCCTGAGGGCGCTGAGCGGGGACACGGGGACACGGACAGGGGGGACACGGGGGACACGGGGAGACTGAGCCGGGAAATGGGGGGGACGGGGACATGAGGGACATGGGGACACGGAGGGATGGGGACATGGGGGACGGGGACACAGGGGACATGGAGGGACTAAACAGGGACACGGGGGGACAGGGACATGGGGACATGGGAGGGACACGGGGGACACGGGGGACTGGAGCCAGGAAATGGGGGAATGGGGACATGGGGGACACGGGGGACAGGGACACAGGGACACGGGGACACGGGAGCATCTGTGGGGACATGGGGGACATGGGGACGGGGACACAGGGACACGGGGACACGGGAGCATCTGTGGGGACATGGGGGGACACGGGGGACGGGGACACAGGGGACACGGGGACACGGGAGCATCTGTGGGGACACGGGGGATGGGGACACGGGGACACAGGGACATGGGGAAACGGGGACATGGGGGACACGGGGACATGGAGGGGACATGGGAGCATCTGTGGGGACGTGGGGGGACAGGGGGGACGGGGACACGGGGGGGCGCAGGGACCCCGGGAGATGCCCCCAGTGCCAGCCAGGCCTCCCAGTCCCTCCCAGTTCCCCCAGTGTCCTCACAGGGGCTCTGCACCCCCAGTGTCCCCCAGTGTCCCCCAGTGCCTCCAGTACCCTCAGTGCCCCCACCGGGGCTCTGCTCCCCAGTCCTCCCAGTATCCCCAGTGTCCCCAGTATCCCCAGTGTCCCCAGTATCCCCAGTGTCCTCCGTTCCCCTTAGAGCCCCCAGTCCCTCTCCAGTCCTCCCAGTATCCCCAGTGTCCCCAGTATCTCAATATCCCCAGTACCCCCCAGTGCCCCCAGTATCCCCAGTCCCCCAGTATCCCCAGTGCCCCCAGTGTCCCCAGTATTCCCAGTGTCCCCCAGTGCCCCCAGTATCCCCCAGTATCCCCGATGCCCCCAGTATCCCCAGTATCCCCAGTGCCCCCAGTATCCCCAATGCCCCTCAGTGTCCCCAGTGCCCCCAGTATTCCCAGTGTCCCCCAGTGCCCCTCAGTATCCCCGATGCCCCCAGTATCCCCAGTATCCCCAGTGCCCCCAGTATCCCCAATGCCCCCCAGTATCCCCAGTCCCCCCAGTATCCCCAGTATCCCCAGTGCCCCGCAGTATCCCCAATGCCCCTCAGTGTCCCCAGTGCCCCCAGTATTCCCAGTGTCCCCCAGTATCCCCCAGTATCCCCGATGCCCCCCAGTATCCCCAGTCGCCCCCAGTATCCCCAGTGCCCCCAGTATCCCCGATGCCCCCAGTATCCCCAGTATCCCCAGGATCCCCAGTGCCCTCAGCCCCGCCCCTTCCCGCGGGGGGGGGGGGGTGGGGGTAGGCGGGCAGGAGGGGGCGGGGCGCACCTGCGGTCACGTGTCTCGGCCCCGCCCCTTGCCCGCTCCCCTCCCCTCCCCGCACCTGGCGCTCGCGCCACGCTCCCGCCCGGGGCCGCGCCCGCCGCCGAACCCACCCGAACCCGCTCCGAGGCCCCCCGCGCGCGTTCCGAGCCCACCCGAAGCTCCCCGAACCCTGGCCGAGCCCACCCGAAGCCCCGCCGAGCCCACCCGAAGCGCACCCGAACGGCTCCGAGCCTGCCCGAAGCCGGCCGAACGCAGCCGAACCGGGCCGGGCCGGGCCCCGTCACCGGCCGGTGCGGCCGCCGCTGCCCCGGGGATGGTGGCGGCTCCGCCCGCCGCGGCCGCGGCCATGCGCCGGGGTTTCCTGGTGCCCGAGATCCGCCCGCTCGACCAGTACGACGGGGCGAGGGCTCGGAGCGCCGCCAGCCTCGCCTGGGCCATCGCCACCGGCTACGGAGGCGCGGGTAGGCCCCGGCACCGGGGGAGGGGGGGGGGCGGTGTCCGGTACCGGGGGCTCTGGTGCATCGGGGACGGGGATGTGCTGGGGGTCGCCGTGCCCCGGGGGTGTTACCGTGTGCCGGGGGAGGTCCGGTATCGGGGGTTACGGTGCACCGGGGGGGATGCCCGGTACCGGGGAGGGCGGGGTACAGCCGGTACCGGGGGTTACGGTGCAGCGGGGGATGGAGGGGGCTCGGTACCGGGAGGATGCGGTGCATCGGGGCGGGGGATGCCCGGCACCAGTACCGGGGGATGGAGGGGTGCCCGGTACCGGGGGGCATGGAGGGTGCCCGGTACCGGTACCGGGGCATGGAGGGGTGCCCGGTCCCGGGGTTCCGGTACCCGGGGGCTGCGGTGCCCGGCGGGGCCGGTCCCGGTGCCGGGGGTTCCCGGTCCCGGGGGTCCTCGCCCCCACCCACTCCCGCCCCGCTCGGTGCTTTTGTTGCAGTCCGGGGGGGCGGGGGCGGCTGTGGGGTGTGACGTCGTGGGAGTGACGTCGCGGCGTGACGTCACAGGGCGGGAACCCCTGCGGCGCCGCCTCTTGCGGTGTTGGGGGGAGGGAGGGTCGTGTCGTGTCCCCCCCGCCTCGGGGGTGTTGGGGCCCCCGTGTCGTGTGTCCCCCCGCGGGGTTTTGGGGTGACCCCCATTCCCCTCCCCCGCAGAGGGGACCCCCTGTGCCCCCCAGGAGAGAGACCCCCTTTACCCCCGCAGTGTTGGGGGACCCCCCCCATGTGCCGCCCCCAGAGGGGCTCCCCCATTCCCCCCGGGTTTTGGGGACCCCGGTGCCCCCCCAGGGGGATCCCCCTTCCCCCAGGCTCTCCCCGTGACCCCCCCCTCAGCACCCAGCAGCTCCCTGCCCCCTCCCGGGTCAAAGTCGTCCCCCCCCCCCCCCCGCGCACCCTCTGGCCCGGGGGAGGGGCCGCGTCCCGCGGGGAGGGGAAGGCACCCGGGGGGGGAGCACCTGGGTGCTGCGCTGGGGGGGGCACCCACGCTGGGGACCACGGCGGGTGGGTCGGTGCGGGGGGGGCTGAGGTGCACCCTCCCCCGTGGGGACCCAGCACCCATGGCGAGCCCCCCACCCGTGGGTGCAGGATGGGTGCTGGGGGGTGAGCCTCCCCCCCCACCCGTGGGTGCAGGATGGGTGCCAAGTGGGTGCTGTGGGTGCAGGATGGGTGCCGTGGGTCGGGGGGCAGTGCCATGGGTTGGGTGTGGGTGCTGGGTGGGTGCCATGGGTGCTGGGGGGTGAGCCCCCCACCCATGGGTGCAGGATGGGTGCTGGGGGTTGGGTGTGGGTGCTGGGTGGGTGCTGTGGGTGCAGGGTGGGTGCTGGGGGGTGAGCCCCCCACCCGTGGGTGCAGGATGGGTGCTGTGGGTGCAGGATGGGTGCTGGGTGGGTGCCATGGGTGCTGGGGGGTGAGCCTCCCCCCCACCCGTGGGTGCAGGATGGGTGCTGGGGGTTGGGTGTGGGTGCAGGGCGGGTGCCGTGGGTGCAGGGTGGGTGCCGTGGGTGCCGTGGGTGCTGGGTGGCAGTAGCGGGCCAGGACCCGTTGGGTGCCTGGGGCGGGGGCGGGGGCGCGTTCCCACGCCGGGTGGGGTGAGCGTGGGTGTGGACACGCGCCAGGGGCCCCAGGCTGGGTGCCAGGGGTCCGCCCGCACCCACGGCCCCACCTGCCCGTGGGGTGGTGGCCCTGCCCCTCCCGGAATGTGCCCCCCACCCTGGCCACCCCTCCGGGGAGGGACCCAGGCGTCCGGGTGCCCCTCCCACCCATCTCTGTGGGTCTGTGGTCATGGTGGGTCTCGTGGTGGACCATGTGGTGGTCCCATGGCCTCTGTGGGGCTGCAGCCATGGGTCCGTGGTGGCTCCGTGGCTGTTGGGGGTCTCCATGGCCATTGGGAGTCTCCATGGCCGTGGGTCCATGGTTGGAACCGTGGTCATCAGTTCATGGTGGGGCTTCGTGGGTCCATGGCCGTTGGGGGTCTCCATGGCCATGGGTCTGTGGCTGGATCCGTGGTCATCAGTTCATGGTGGGGCTTCATGGGTCCATGGTGGGTCCATGGCCGTTGAGGGTCTCCGTGGCCATTGGGGGTCTCCGTGGCCATGGGTCCATGGTTGGAACCGTGGTCATCAGTTCATGGTGGGGCTTTGTGGGTCCATGGCCGTTGGGGGTCTCCATGGCCATGGGTCTGTGGCTGGATCCGTGGTCATCAGTTCATGGTGGGGCTTCATGGGTCCATGGTGGGTCCGTGGCCGTTGAGGGTCTCCGTGGCCATTGGGGGTCTCCGTGGCCATGGGTCCATGGTTGGAACCGTGGTCATCAGTTCATGGTGGGTCCGTGGCTGTTGAGGGTCTCCATGGCCGTGGGTCCATGGTTGGAACAGTGATCATCAGTTCATGGTGGGGCTTTGTGGGTTCATGGTGGGTCCATGGCCGTTGGGGGTCTCCATGGCCATGGGTCTGTGGCTGGATCCGTGGTCATCAGTTCATGGTGGGGCTTTGTGGGTTCATGGTGGGTCCGTGGCCATTGAGGGTCTCCATGGCCATGGGTCCGTGGCTGGATCCATGGTCATCAGTTCATGGTGGGGCTTTGTGGGTCCATGGCAGGTCTGTGGCTGTTGAGGGTTTCCATGGCCGTGGGTCCATGGCTGGATCCGTGGTCATCAGTTTATGGTGGGGCTTTGTGAGTCCATTGAGGGTCTCCATGGCCATTGAGGGTCTCCATGGCCGTGGGGCCATGGTTGGATCCGTGGTCATCAGTTCATGGTGGGTCCATAGTGGGTCTGTGGCCATTGAGGGTCTCCATGGCTGTGGGTCCATGATTGGATCCATGGTCATTGGTTCACGGTGGAGCCTTGGCCATGGGTCCGTGGTGGGTCTGTGGTCGTTGAGGGTCTCCACACACGGCCATGTTTATGGGTCTGTGGCTGGATCCATGGCCGTGGTTCCTGGTGGGGCTGTGGCCATGGGTCCATAGTGGGTCCATCACCATGGGGGTCTCCATGGCCTTGGGTCCATGGTTGGATCCGTGGTCATTGGCCCCTGGTGGGGCCTTGGCTGTCGGTCCATGGCTCTGGTTGGTTGGCACCACTGCAGGTGGTTCTCCCCATGGCTGTGGTGGGGTCTGGGGGGGGTTCGTGGTTGCTGTGGGGCTGCAGCTGTGGGTCCGTGGTGTCTCCGTGGTCGTTGAGGGTCATGGTCATGGCCATGGGTCTGTGGATAGATCTATGGCTCTTGGTGCGTGGTGGCTCTGTGGTCACTGGCGTCTCCAGTTATGGTCATGGATCTGTGGTTGGATCCGTGGCCGTGGGGCCATGACTGTGGTGGGGTCTGGGGGGGGTCCGTGGTCGCTGTGGGGCTGCAGCCATGGCTCCACGATGGATCTGTGGCCATTGGGGTCTCCATAGGTGTGGGTCCATGGCTGGATCCATCATTTTGGGTTCCTGGTGGGACCTTGACCGTGGGTCAGCGGCAGTGGTGGGGCCATTGCAGGGGGTTCTCCCCATGGCTGTGGGTCCGTGGCCGGTTGGGGTCTACGTGGTCTCAATGTCAGGGGTCTACATAGGTCCATGGCTGGATTCATGGTCGTTGGTTCATGATGGGACCTTGACCATGGGTCCGTGGCCATGGGTGTCTCCATGGCTGTGGGTCCACGTCTGGATCTACGGTCGTTGGTTGGTGGTGGGGCCTTGACCGTGGGTCTGTGGCTGTTGGGGTCTTCATGGCCATGGGTCTGTGGCTGAATCCATGGCCTCAGCTGGAGGTCTGTGATGGGTCTGTGGCCACCGTGGGTCCATGGTCATGGGTCCCCATGGGCCATGGGTCCATGCGAGGTCTGTGATGGATCCCTGGTGGGCCTGTGGCCGTGGGTCCTTGGCCTTGGCCTTTGAGTCTGTGGTGTGCCTGGGGTGGTGGCCGTGGGCCTGTGATGGTCCATGGCTATGGGCCCATGGGTGACTTCAAGGCCATGATGGGTCTGTGACCCCGGCTGTGGGTCTGTGGTGGGTCCGTGGTGGGTCTGGGGGGGCTTGAAGGCAAGGGGGGGGGGTCTGTGGCTGTAGGTCCGTGGCGAGTCTGTGGTCATGGCTGTGGGTCTGTGGTGGGTCCATGGGTGGGTTCAAGGCTTTGTCTATGGGTCTGTGGTGGGTCCATGGGTGGGTTCAAGGCTTTGTCTACGGGTCTGTGGTGGGTCCATGGTTCTGGTCGTGGACCTGTGGTGGATCTGTCGCCGTGGCATGGGTCTGTGGTGGGTTCGAGGCAATGATGGGTCCGTGGTAGGTCTATGGCCATTGCCGTGGGTCTGTGGTAGATCCATGGTTTGGGTCCATGGATGGGGTCAAGGTCACCATGGGCCTGTGGCCAAAGAGCCGTGGTAGTGGCCATGGGTCTGTGATGGACACGCAGGTGGACTCAAGACAGCGAGGGGTCTGTGGTCGTGGACATGGGTCTGTGGTGGTTCCATGACTGGGTTCAAGGCAACTCTGGGTCCATGGCTGGTCTGTGGTGGTGGCCGTGGGCCTGCAGTGGGTCTATGGATGGGTCCAAAGCAACACAAGGTCTGTAGCCATGGCCGTGGCTCTGTGGTGGGTACGTAGACATGGGTTTATGGGTGAGTGCAAGGCCACAGTTTGTGGCCCCATGGTGGGTCGGTGGTAGGTCCGTGGATGGGTCCAAGGTAGCAAGGGGTCCATATCCATGGGTCCATGGTGCCATGGTGGGTCTGTGGATGGGTCCAAGGCAACAAGGGGTCTGTAGCCACAAGCTGGGTCTGTGGTGGGGACGTAGCCATGGGTCCATGGGTGATTTCAAGGCCACAATGAGTCCATGGCGCCATGGTGGGTCTGTGGTGGGTCCACAGGCGGGTCCAAGGCCACGAGGGCTCTGTGGTGGGTACGTAGCCATGGGTCCATGGGTGATTTCAAGGCCACAATGAGTCCATGGCCCCCTGATGGGTCCACAGGTGGGTCCAAGGCCACAAGGGCTCTGTGGTGGGTACGTAGCCATGGGTCCATGGGTGATTTCAAGGCCACAATGAGTCCATGGCCCCGTGGTGGGTCCATAGGCGGTTCCAAGGCCACGAGGGCTCTGTGGTGGGTACGTAGCCATGGGTCCATGGGTGATTTCAAGGCCACAATGAGTCCATGGCGCCATGGTGGGTCCACAGGTGGTTCCAAGGCCACAAGGGCTCTGTGGTGGGTACGTAGCCATGGGTCCATGGGTGATTTCAAGGCCACAATGAGTCCATGGCCCTGTGGTGGGTCCACAGGCGGGTCCAAGGCCACGAGGGCTCTGTGGTGGGTACGTAGCCACGGGTCCATGGGTGATTTCAAGGCCACAGTGAGTCCATGGCCCCGTGGTGGGTCCACAGGTGGTTCCAAGGCCACGAGGGCTCTGTGGTGGGTATGTAGCCATGGGTCCATGGCTGATTTCAAGGCCACAATGAGTCCATGGCCCCCTGATGGGTCCACAGGTGGGTCCACAGGCGGGTCCAAGGCCACGAGGGCTCTGTGGTGGGTACGTAGCCATGGGTCCATGGGTGATTTCAAGGCCACAATGAGTCCATGGCCCCGTGGTGGGTCCATAGGCGGTTCCAAGGCCACGAGGGCTCTGTGGTGGGTACGTAGCCATGGGTCCATGGGTGATTTCAAGGCCACAATGAGTCCATGGCGCCATGGTGGGTCCATAGGTGGGTCCAAGGCAACAAGGGCTCTGTGGTGGGTACGTAGCCATGGGTCCATGGGTGATTTCAAGGCCACAATGAGTCCGTGACCCCATGGTGGGTCCACAGGTGGTTCCAAGGCCACGAGGGCTCTGTGGTGGGTACGTAGCCATGGGTCCATGGCTGATTTCAAGGCCACAATGAGTCCATGGCGCCATGGTGGGTCTGTGGTGGGTCCACAGGCGGGTCCAAGGCCACGAGGGCTCTGTGGTGGGTACGTAGCCATGGGTCCATGGGTGATTTCGAGGCCACAATGAGTCCATGGCCCCCTGGTGGGTCCACAGGTGGGTCCAAGGCCACGAGGGCTCTGTGGTGGGTACGTAGCCATGGGTCCATGGGTGATTTCAAGGCCACAATGAGTCCATGGCCCTGTGGTGGGTCCACAGGCGGGTCCAAGGCCACGAGGGCTCTGTGGTGGGTACGTAGCCATGGGTCCATGGCTGATTTCAAGGCCACAGTGAGTCCATGGCCCCCTGGTGGGTCCACAGGTGGTTCCAAGGCCACGAGGGCTCTGTGGTGGGTACGTAGCCACGGGTCCATGGCTGATTTCAAGGCCACAATGAGTCCGTGGCCCCATGGTGGGCCCATAGTTGGGTCCAAGGCCACGAGGGCTCTGTGGTGGGTACGTAGCTACGGGTCCATGGCTGATTTCAAGGCCACAGTGAGTCCATGGCCCCATGGTGGGTCTGTGGTGGGTCCAAGGCCACAAGGGCTCTGTGGTGGGTACGTAGCCATGGGTCCATGGCTGATTTCAAGGCCACAATGAGTCCATGGCGCCATGGTGGGTCTGTGGTGGGTCCACAGGCGGGTCCAAGGCCACGAGGGCTCTGTGGTGGGTACGTAGCCATGGGTCCATGGCTGATTTCAAGGCCACAATGAGTCCATGGCGCCATGGTGGGTCTGTGGTGGGTCCACAGGTGGGTCCAAGGCCACAAGGGCTCTGTGGTGGGTACGTAGCCATGGGTCCATGGCTGATTTCAAGGCCACAGTGAGTCCATGGCGCCATGGTGGGTCTGTGGTGGGTCCACAGGCGGGTCCAAGGCCACGAGGGCTCTGTGGTGGGTACGTAGCCATGGGTCCATGGCTGATTTCAAGGCCACAGTGAGTCCATGGCCCCCTGGTGGGTCCACAGGTGGTTCCAAGGCCACGAGGGCTCTGTGGTGGGTACGTAGCCATGGGTCCATGGGTGATTTCAAGGCCACAATGAGTCCATGGCGCCATGGTGGGTCCACAGGTGGTTCCAAGGCCACAAGGGCTCTGTGGTGGGTACGTAGCCACGGGTCCACGGCTGATTTCAAGGCAACGACGGGTCTGCGGCGGGTCGGCGGCAGATCTGGGTGCCACCACCCCTCACCCGTGTCCCCCCTCCTCCCTCTCCCCCCCGCAGGCAACGTGCCCGAGGAGCTCCGCGACCCCTTCTACACCGACCAGTACGAGCAGGAGCACATCAAGCCCCCCGTCACCCGGCTCCTGGTGGCCTCCGACATCTACTGCCGCGCCTGGCGTCACGCGCTGGGTCCCCCCGAGCCCCCCGCCGCCCCCCCGGCCGATAACGGGGCGCTGCTGGCCCTGCTGGCGCGCCGGGGGCTGCCCCCCACCTTCCAGGACGTCCCCGTCCGCGAGGCCGACCTCCAGCACAAGCCCATCAAGATGGTGGGGGGAACTGGGGGATACTGGGGAGGGAGCGGGGGAGGGAACTGGGAAGGGAGGGGGAGGCGCTGGGAGGGACTGGGGAGGGAGGGAGGGGGGAGCGGGAGGCACTGGGAGCACTGGGCAGGCAGCAGGAGGGCACTGGGGGATACTGGGGAGGGAGTGGGAAGCACTGGGCAGGCAGCAGGGGGGCACTGGGGGAAACTGGGGAGGGAGTGGGAAGCACTGGGAGCACTGGGCAGGCAGCAGGAAGGCACTGGGGGATACTGGGAAGGGAGTGGGAGGCACTGGGAGCACTGGGCAGGCAGCAGGAGGGCACTGGGGGATACTGGGAAGGGAGTGGGAGGCACTGGGAGCACTGGGCAGGCAGCAGGAGGGCACTGGGGGATACTGGGAAGAGAGTGGGAGGCACTGGGAGCACTGGGCAAGGCATGTGAAGGCACTGGGAGCACTGGGCAGGCAGCAGGAGGGCACTGGGTGATACTGGGAAGGGAGTGGGAGCACTGGGCGGCACTGGCCAAGGCATGTGAGGGCACTGGGAGCACTGGGCAGGCAGCAGGAGGGCACTGGGGGAAACTGGGGAGGGAGTGGGAAGCACTGGGAGCACTGGGCAGGCAGCAGGGGGGCACTGGGGGATACTGGGAAGGGAGTGGGAAGCACTGGGAGCACTGGGCAGGCAGCAGGGAGGCACTGGGGGATACTGGGAAGAGAGTGGGAGGCACTGGGAGCACTGGGCAAGGCATGTGAAGGCACTGGGAGCACTGGGCAGGCAGCAGGAGGGCACTGGGGGATACTGGGAAGGGAGTGGGAAGCACTGGGAGCACTGGGCAGGCAGCAGGAGGGCACTGGGGGATACTGGGAAGAGAGTGGGAGGCACTGGGAGCACTGGGCAAGGCATGTGAAGGCACTGGGAGCACTGGGCAGGCAGCAGGAGGGCACTGGGGGATACTGGGAAGGGAGTGGGAGGCACTGGGAGCACTGGGCGGCACTGGGCAAGGCATGTGAGGGCACTGGGAGCACTGGGCAGGCAGCAGGAGGGCACTGGGGGATACTGGGAAGAGAGTGGGAGGCACTGGGAGCACAGGGGAGGCAGCAGGAGGGCACGGGGGGATACTGGGAAGAGAGTGGGAGGCACTGGGAGCACTGGGCAAGGCATGTGAAGGCACTGGGAGCACTGGGCAGGCAGCAGGAGGGCACTGGGGGATACTGGGAAGGGAGTGGGAAGCACTGGGAGCACTGGGCAGGCAGCAGGGGGGCACTGGGGGATACTGGGAAGGGAGTGGGAGGCACTGGGAGCACTGGGCGGCACTGGCCAAGGCATGTGAAGGCACTGGGAGCACTGGGCAGGCAGCAGGGGGGCACTGGGGGATACTGGGAAGAGAGTGGGAGGCACTGGGAGCACTGGGCAGGCAGCAGGAGGGCACTGGGGGATACTGGGAAGAGAGTGGGAGGCACTGGGAGCACTGGGCAAGGCATGTGAAGGCACTGGGAGCACTGGGCAGGCAGCAGGAGGGCACTGGGGGATACTGGGAAGGGAGTGGGAGGCACTGGGCGGCACTGGGTGGCACTGGGCAAGGCATGTGAGGGCACTGGGAGCACTGGGCAGGCAGCAGGGGGGCACTGGGGGATACTGGGAAGGGAGTGGGAAGCACTGGGAGCACTGGGCGGCACTGGGCAAGGCATGTGAAGGCACTGGGAGCACTGGGCAGGCAGCAGGAGGGCACTGGGGGATACTGGGAAGGGAGTGGGAGGCACTGGGAGCACTGGGCAGGCAGCAGGAGGGCACTGGGGGATACTGGGAAGGGAGTGGGAGGCACTGGGAGCACTGGGCAGGCAGCAGGAGGGCACTGGGGGATACTGGGAAGAGAGTGGGAGGCACTGGGAGCACTGGGCAAGGCATGTGAAGGCACTGGGAGCACTGGGCAGGCAGCAGGAGGGCACTGGGGGATACTGGGAAGAGAGTGGGAGGCACTGGGAGCACTGGGCAAGGCATGTGAAGGCACTGGGAGCACTGGGCAGGCAGCAGGAGGGCACTGGGGGAAACTGGGGAGGGAGTGGGAAGCACTGGGAGCACTGGGCAGGCAGCAGGAGGGCACTGGGAGATACTGGTAAGGGAGCGTGAGGTACTGGGAGCACTGGGCAGGAATACTGGGAGCACTGGGGAGGGAGCTAAGGGGCACTGGGGGGCACTGGGAAGGGAGTGGGGGGCGCTGGGAGCACTGGGCGGGGCACTGGGGAGCAAGCGGGGAGCACTGGGCAGGCAGCAGGGGGGAACTGGGAAGGGAGTGGGAGGCACTGGGAGCACTGGGCGGCACTGGGCAAGGCATGTGAGGGCACTGGGAGCACTGGGCAGGCAGCAGGAGGGCACTGGGGGATACTGGGAAGGGAGCGGGAGGCACTGGGAGCACTGGGCAGGGAGAGAGGGGTGCCGGCAGGAACTGGGCAGGCACAGCACTGGGAGCACTGGGCGGGCACTGCCCCCCCTTAAGCCTCTTAGCGCCGGGGCCTCGTTAATTGGCTCGGGCCGATCCCATTAACCCTGCCCGCACTGGGGGGCACTGGGAGGCACTGGGGGGCACTGGGGGGCCAGGCCGGGCCCATGGCAGGGGGGTGACCCCATTTGGGGGTGCCCCGGCTCTGCCTGGGTTTTGGGGTCCCCCATCCCCCCTCATTTAGGGCCCCCATCTCTGCCCCCTTTGGGGTTGTCCCCATAACCGTGCCCAGTTTTGGGGTCCCCCCTCGCTCCCCACTTTGGGGGTCCCCCACCTTTGCCTGCACTTTGGGGGTGCCCCCCAACTCCCCCCACTCCGGGGGTTCCCCATCTCTGCTCACTTTGGGGGTGCCCCCC
The DNA here is from genome assembly GCF_034638445.1 of Ciconia boyciana. Lineage (NCBI taxonomy): Eukaryota > Metazoa > Chordata > Aves > Ciconiiformes > Ciconiidae > Ciconia > Ciconia boyciana. The sequence goes on from NC_132964.1 coordinate 1,561,132, forward strand.
AACTCCCCCCACTTTGGGGGTGCCCCCCATCTCTGCCCACTTCGGGGGTTCCCCAACTCCCCCCACTTTAGGGGTGCCCCCCATCTCTGCCCACTTTGGGGTGCCCCATCTCTGCCCATTTTGGGGGTGCCCCCCAACTCCCCCCACTTTGGGGGTGCCCCCCATCTCTGCCCACTTCGGGGTTCCCCATCTCTGCTCACTTTCGGGGTGCCCCCATCTCCCCCATTTTGGGGTTGCCCCATCTCTGCCCACTTTGGGGTGCCCCCCACCCCCTGTGCCCACCTTAGGGCTCCCCCCACCTTTGCCTGCCTTTTGGGGGGGTGACCCCCATCCGCTTCCCCCCAGCAGCCCCGGGGTGCCCCCCAACCCCTGCACCCCAAATCCCCCTCACCCCCCCCCCAGGGCGCCCACCTCGCCCTCATCGACTCCCTGATGGCGGCCTTCGTCACCGAAGCCACCCGGGGCCTGGGACCCCCGGGTGCCCCCGGCCCCAACTCCTGGGAGCAGAAGATCCTTTGCTGGCTGGACACGGTACGCACCCCATTTTTGGGGGGGTGGTTTTGGGGGGCACCCCCAAATTTACTGCCACCCCCCCCCTTCCATTATAGGTGAACCGCAAGCTGCAGGAGAGCACGGAGAGGGAAGGGGGACCCCGACCCGCGGCCCCCCCAGACGGCCCTGCAGCCCCCAGCGTGCGGGCACAAGGTTGGTATTAATTAACAAAGGGGGCATTAATTAGGGGGTCATTAATTATTTAGGGGCGTCATTAATTATTTGGGGGGTCAAGGGGGCACCCCGAGGCTCGCCGCTGCTGCACCCGAAGTGGCTTTGCGCCCCCCCCCATCTTTCTGCTTTATCCCTGGTCTTGGGGGCCCCCCCATGGTGTTGGGGACCCCCCCATGGTGTTGAGCCCCCTTTCCTGGTTTTGGGGACCCCCTCGGTTTTGGGGACCCCCCGCCTCTGATGCGCCTCTTCTGTGTCTCCTCGGCTTCAGTGTCCCACCCGGTGGTACTGGAAGTTGGTTCCTGTAAGTGGGTGCTTTTCTTTACCCCCCCACTCGTGACCCCCCGCACCCCAAAATCCCCCCAGCACCCCAAAACTCCCCTCCCTGCTTGACCCCCCAAATCCGTGGGGTGCTGCTGCCCCCCAGCTTGCTGGGCATGGTCTCCCCCCTTTTGCTTCTCGCTGGAGGAAGGATGCTGGGGTGCCCCAAAAAAAAAAAGGGGGGCTGATGGTGGGGCCCCCCCAAAATAGGGTATGGGGTGGGGGGGGGCACGACCGTGGAGACCCCCCCCCCCAAAAAAAAATTTGGGTGTGGAGGGGACTGCCTGTGGAGCCCCCCAAAAATGGGGGATTTCCTACAGACCCCCCCCAAATTTGGGTATGGGGGGGCACTCCTGCACACCCCCCCCCCCAAATTTGAGGGGGGGGGAATTGCCTGGGAGCCCCCAAAAAATTTGGGGGGTACGGCTCATGGAGCCCCCATGCAGATATGGGGGTACTGCTTGTAGAGCCTGTCCCCCCCAATTTGGGGGGTTTACAGAGCCCCCAGTTTGGATATGGGGGCGTAATTCTGCAGAGCCCCCCCCAAAATTTAGGGGGGGGGGATTTCCTACAGAGCCCCCCCCCAAAATTTGGGGGTCAAGGGGGGGGACACCCCAGCATCCTCCGCTTCCCCCCTTTTCCATCTGCGTCGGCTTGGGGGGGGGGCACGAAATTGCATGGGGGGGCACGAAATGGGGGGCAGTGTGAAATGGGGGGGCACAAAATGGGGGGCATGTGCGTGTTGTGCCTGCAGGGACTAACAGGAGGGGGACACCCCCCCCAAAACCCCCACCCCAGGGTGGGGTGGGGGCAGCAAGCGAACCCCGGAGCAGGGTGCCCCCCCGCTCGCTCAGCGCTCTCCCCCCCCCACCCCCCCCAAATAAAGGGGGGGGGCACCAAATGGCCCCCCCAAAGAGAGGGGGGCAGCAAATGGACCCCCCCCCCAAAATAAATGGGGGGGGTGGAACAAAATGAACCCCCCCCCAATAAATGGGGGGGCACCAAATGACCCCCCCAATAAATGGGGGGGCACTAATGGCCCCCCCCCAAATTAACGAGGGGGGGCACCAAATGACCCCCCCCACCCCCTATCATAAATGGGGGGGCACTAAATAGACCCCCCCCAAATTAAGGTGGGGGCAGCAAATGGACCCCCCAGAAGTTAAGGGTGGGGCTCTAAATGGCCCCCCCAAATAAAAGGGGGGGCACGAAATGGACCCCCCCAAAAATAAATGGGGGGGGGGCTAGACACCCCCCCCAAATAAATTAATGGGGGGGGCAACAAATGGGCACCCCCAAAAATAAATTTGGGGGGGTTAGACACCCCTCAAAAATTATTGGGGGGGCAACAAATGGATACAGCCCCCCCCCCCAAAAAAAGGGGGACCAAATAGCCCCCCAATAAATTGGGGGGCAGGGAGCCCCCTGACGCTCTCTCCTGCTGTGCCGCAGCACGCCATCGCCTTTTGTTTGAAGGAATCGGGGAATAAACCTCCGGTGGTAACGTATCCCCCCACCCATGGGTGGGGGCACCCATCTGCCCCCCACCCCCCCACCCCCCACCCCCAAATCCCCCCGCTGCCTGCAACGCTGCCCGCATGGTGCCCCCCTCCCCCATAGCACCCTGCTCCGGGTTTAGGGGCGCCTGTGCCCCCCACCTCCGCGCGGCAACAAAGGGGGTTGGGTGGGGGGGCACGTGGGTGCCCCCCAGGGTGGTGTTGGGGTGGGGGCACCCACGTGCCCCCCAAGTTGTATTGGGGTGCACGGGCACCCGTGGGGGCTGATGTGTTTGAGGGGCACCCCTGTGCCCCCCGTCTGTATTGGGGTGGGGGGCACCCATGTGCCCCCCCCAGTCTGATTTTAGGGGGGGGGGTGGGCACCTCTGTGCCCCCCCAGTCCGATTTGGGGGAGGGGCACCCTTGTGCCCCCCCCGATGGTGTTGGGGTGCACGGGCACCCATGGGGGCTGGTGTATTTGGGGGGGCACCCCTGTGCCCCCCCCGTCTGTATTGGGGTGGGGGGGCACCCCTGTGCCCCCCCCAGTCTGTTTTGGGGGGCACCTCTGTGCCCCCCCCACATTGTGCTGGGGTGCACCAGCACCTATGGATTTGGGGGGGGGGGGCCACCCTGTGGCCCCCCCCCAGTTTGCGTCATGGGCGGGCCTGGGCCCCACGGATTTGGGGGGAGGCACCTGCCCCCCCCCCCCCGCGCCCCCCCAGCCTCCTTGGGGGTGCACACACCCCGATATATTTGAGGGGGGGGGCACATGGGTGCACCCCCATCCTCAGTGGGGTGCGTGGGCACCCTGCGCCCCATTTCTTTGGGGGCCCCTCTGCCCCCCAATTACCCTGCCAGTGCCCCCCCCCCCACGGCCTGGACTTGGGGGGGGGGGGTCCCCCTTCCCCCCCCCAACTCCCCTTTGGGGGGACGTGATATTTTGGGGGATTCATATTTTGGGGGTGTTAATATTTGGGGGATTCATATATTGGGGGGTCATATATTGGGGAGGGTCATACTTTGGGGGGCGTTGCAGGAGCGTCCGCCCGTCCATCCATGCCCCCCCGATCTGCATGGCCCCCCAAATTGGGGGGCACCCCGGGGGGGGGCCCGGCCGTGCCCCCCGCACCCTGCATGCAGCCTGCACCGGGGGGGTGGGGGAAGGGGGGTGTTAAGGGGTGCTGCCCCCCGCCGGGGGTGTTGGGGTGCGGGGGTTGGGGTGTGGCTGACCCCCCGTGCCCCCAGATCCGGTACCGGAAGGACAAGGTGCCCCCGGCAGAGCCCCTGCTTCCCGCCCGTGCTGGGCCTGCAGGCCCTGGCCAGCGGCGGGGCCCTGGCCGCCGCCATCCACTACTACTGCCCGCAGGCGCTGCGGCTGGAGGGTGCGGGGGCGGTTGGGGGGGCGGTTGGGGGGCGATTTGGGGGGTGGTTTTTGGGGGTGGTTTTTGGGGGGTGCTTTGGGGTCCGGGGTGATTTTGGTGGGGGGTGTGATTTTTTGGGGGGTGATTTTTTGGGGGGTGATTTTTGGGGGGTGATTTTGGGGGCGGTTTGGGGTCCGGGGTGATTTTTTGGGGGTGTGATTTTTGGGGGTGTGATTTTTGGGGGTGTGATTTTTTGGGGGGTGATTTTTTGGGGGGGTTGGTTTTGGGGGGTTGGTTTTTGGGGGGCGATTTAGGGGGGCGGTTTTGGGGGGTGATTTTGGGGGTGGTTTGGGGTCCGGGGTGTTTTTTGGGGAGTGGCTTTGGGGGTGGTTTTGGGGGGTGGTTTGGGGTCCGGGGTGATTTTTTGGGGGGGGTGATTTTTGGGGGCGGTGTTTTTTGGGGGTGGTTTTTGGGGGTGGTTTTGGGGTCCGGGGTGATTTGGGGGTTGGTTTTTGGGGGGTGATCTTGGGGGGTGGTTTGGGGTCCCGGGGTGGTTTTTGGGGCTGGTTTGGGGTCTGGGGTGATTTTGGGGGTGGTGATCTTTGGGGGGTGGTTTGGGGGTTGTTTGGGGTCCCGGGGTGGTTTTTTTGGGGGTGGTTTTGGGGGTGTTTTTGGGGGTGCTTTGGGGTCTGGGGGTGATTTTTTGGGGGTGGTGGTTTTTTTTGGGGGGTGGTTTTGGGGGGGTGTTTTGGGGGGTGCTTTGGGGTCTGGGGTGATTTTTTGGGGGTGGTGGTTTTGGGGGGTGGTTTGGGGGTGGTTTGAGGTCCGTGGGTGATTTTTGGGGGGGTTGGCTGTTTGGGGGGTTGGCTGTTTGGGGGTTGGTTTTTGGGGGTGGTTTTTGGGGGTGCTTTGGGGTCTGTGGATGATTTTGGGGGCTGGTGTTTTTGGGGGAGGTGTTTTTGGGGGGTGTTTTTGGGGGTGCTTTGGGGTCTGGGGTGAATTTTTGGGGGTGGTGATTTTGGGGGTGGTGTTTTTTGGGCGTTGGTGGTTTGGGGTCCGGGGGTGATATTTTGGGGGTGGTTTGGGGTCCGGGGGTGATTTTGGAGGGGTTGATTTTGGGGCGGTCGATTTTGGGGGTGGGTGGTTTTTTGGGGGGTGATTTGGGGGGTGGTTTGGGGTCTGGGGTGATTTTGGGGGAGGATGATTTTTGGGGGGGTGGTTTGGGGTCCAGGGTGGTTTGGGGGGGAGGTGATTTTGGGGGATGGTTTGGGGTCCGGGGTGATTTTTTGGGGGGGGGTTGGGAGATTTTTTGGGGGTGGTTTGGGGTCCAGGGGTGATTTGGGGGGGTGTGATTTTGGGGGGGGTGGTTTGGGGAGGGGTGGGTTTGGGGGTGGTTCGGGGTCCCAGGGTGGTTGGGGGGTGGTTTTGGGGGTGGTTTGGGGTCTCGCGCTCCCTGGGGTGCTGCGGGGGTGTCCCCGACCCCAGGGCAGAGGTGACTGTGCCCCCCTGCCTCTCTCCCCACCCCCACCCCCTGCCCCCCATACTTTCTGCCCCCTGTCCCCCCGTGTCCCCCAATCCCTTCCTCCCCACACCCCCGTGCCCCCATGCCCCCCCCATTTCCGCCCATACCCTCTACTCCCCCATTTCCCCACACCCCCGTGTCCCCCATTTCCCCATACCCCCCAAACCCCTCCTGTCCCCCACACCCCCCTTACCCCTCCTGTCCCCCATACCTCCATGTCCCCCATACCCCTCTGCCCCCTATCCCCCCATCCCCCATATCCCCCATCCCCCTATACCCCCATACCCTATTCCCCCTATCCCCCCATCCCCTATCCCCCTATCCCCCAATACCCCCTATCCCCCATCTCCCCATGCCCCCATTCCCCCTATCCCCCATCCCCATGACCCTGTCCCCCATCCCCATGCCCCCCCATGCCCCCATCCCCATGCCCCCATCTTCCCATCCCTCCCATGCCCCCCATCTTCCCCGCCCCCGCCCCCAGAGGTGTGCCTGAAGGAGCCCATGTCGGTGGCCGAGAGCCTGCACAACCTGGGGCTGGTGCGGGACTTCAGCTGCCGGCACCTGGGCACGCGCTGCCCCCTCGCCCTGGAGGACCTGCTCTACATGCCCCCGCCCTGCGGGTGCCTGGGGGACGGGGGGACAGGGGAGAGTGGGGACGGGGGGACACGGGGAGAGTGGGGACACGGGGGACATGGGGGAGAATGGGGACGGGGGACATGGGGGAGAACGGGGGACACGGGGGAGAACAGGGATGGGGGACAGGGGGAGAGTGGAGAAGGGGGGACACGGGGGAGAATGGGGACGGGGGACATGGGGGAGAACGGGGGACACGGGGGAGAATGGGGAGAATGGGGATGGGGGAGAGGGGGAGAGTGGAGATGGGGGACGGGAGGAGAGCGGGACGGGGGGACACAGGGGAGAATGGGGACAGGGGGACACGGGGGACAGGGGGAGAACGGGGACAGGGGGACATGGGGGGACACGGGAGAGAATGGGGACGGGGGATGGGGGAGAGCAGGGACGGGGGGACAGGGGGACACGGGGAGAATGGGGGGGGAACACGGGGATGCAGGGGGATGGGGGAGAACAGGCACAGGGGGATGGGGGGACACGGGGGAGAATGGGGACATGGGGGATGGGGGAAGAATGGGGACGGGGGACAGCGGGGCATGGGGACAGGGGGATTGGGGACACAGTGGCATGGGGGCTGGGGGACATGGGGGACAGGGGGATTGGGGACACAGTGGCATGGGGGGGACATGGGGGACAGGGGAGAATGAGGACAGGGCTGGGGGGGACACGGGGGGCACTGGGGACATGGGGGACCCAGCGTGGTGGCAGGGGGGTGCAGGATGGGGGGGGAGCACAGGGGACCCCAGAGAGCGCAGGGACCAGTAGCCGGGGGAGGTGACACAGTGGGGACACTGGGGACGCGCCCCCTGACACCCCCACCCCCGCCCCCCAGCTGAACGTGGGGCCTTCCTCGCCGAGCTCTTCCTCTGCTTCGAGGTGCTGCGCCCCCTTCGTGCGCCCCCGGGACCTGGGGGACCCCCAGGTATGGGGGGACATGAGGGGACCCCCGGGTTGGGGGGGCACTGGGGGTCTGGGGAACCCCCAGGTGGGGGGCGTGAGGGGACCCCCAGGTATGGGGGGCATAGGGGGAGGTCTGGGGGACCCTCAGGTATGGGGGGCACAAGGGGATCTGGGGGGCTCCATGGGGGCATCTGGGGGGCCCAAGGTGGGGGGGCATGAGGGACCCCCAAGTATGGGGGTCTGGGGAGGATATGGGGAGGTCTGGGGGGCCCCGAGGTTGGGGGTGGGGGCCCTATTCCTGCCCGGGGTGGGGGAGAGGGTCTGGGGGGTCACTGGGGGATGACGACACTCGGATGGGGGGCACTGGGGGGTCCTGGGAGCCCCAGTATGGGTCTGGAGGGGTGCTGGGACCCCAATATTGGGGGGGCACCCTCCAACATCCCCCCTCCCGCAGAGGCTCCAGCTGCTGGTGACCCCCAACCTCCAAGAGCAGGTGAGGGGCTGGGGGGGCACGAGGGGGCGGGGGATTGGGGGCAGGGGGTCCTCTGTTCCCCCTGACCCCCTGTTCCCCCCAGCTCCCCGGGTTCAACTTCCGGCACCCGCTGCTGCCGGGGGCAGGCCCCCCTCACTGCGGGGGACCCCAGGTGAGGCACACCCCCCGGGGTGGGGGGACCCCAAAACCTTGTGGGTGCCCTTGTAGGGGGTAATTTGGGGGGCTGTGGGGGTTACTGGGCTTTGGGGGGGACACACACGTGGGGGTCATTGGGCTTTTGGGGGGCTGGGGGGCGCTTTGGGGTCATTGGGTCTTGAGGGGGACCCTGGGGGACTTTGGGGGGCTGGGGGCTATGGGGGTGCTGGGGGGGCATGGGACTGGGGAGTCTGGGGGGCTGGGGGTGCACTGGGGGTAATGGGGCTATGGGGAGTTTGGGGTGCACTGGGGGGCCATGGGGCTATGGGGAGTTTGGGGGTGCATTGGGGGGCCATGGGGCTATGCGGAGTTTGGGGTGCATTGGGAGGCCATGGGGCTGGGGGGGCTATGGGGAGTCTTTGGGGGGGCTGTGGAGCTGTTTGGGGGGCTATGGGGTGCAGTGGGGGCTTTTGGGGTTCACTTGGGGGGTCACGGAGTTGTGGGGAGTCTGGGGGGGCGATGGGGATGCGCTGAGGGGTGTGGGGTGCAGTGGGGGGTTCTGGGGTGACCCTGTGCCCCCCCCAGGCACCCTGCACCACTCCCCTCCCTGCCCCACGTCGAGGGGGCTTCGGCAAGGCCTGGAGCAAGAAGCCGTTGAGGTGAGGGGGTCCCGGGGGCACCCCTGGGTGCTGGGGGCAGATATGGGGTCCCTGGGGTGTGTGTGGGGGGGGGAGTGGGTGCTGTGGGGCAGATGTGGGGGCGAGTGTGGAACGGGTGCTCTGGGGTGGTGCTTGGGTGCTGGGGGGCAGATATGGGGGTCCCGGGGGATGGGGGAGCGGGTGCTATGGGGTGGATGTGGGGGCAGACCTAGGGGTGCAGATGCAGGGGGAGTGGGTGCCATGGGGCAGATGTGGGGTGCCGGGGCACAGTTGTGGGGTGCCGTGGGGCAGATGTGGGGTGCTGTGGGGCAGATGCGGGCGAGCAAGTGCCATGGGGCAGAACCGGGGGTGCAGATACAAAAGAGGGGGTGCTGGGGGTCGGGGGGCAGTTACCGTGGGGGTGGGCAGCAGTGGGGCAGGGGCTGGCGGGGCGGGGCGGAAAGATGTGGGGCTGCCCTCCGCCCCCAACTCCCCCCATAACCCCCCCCGCCCCACAGCCACCCCCTCTCCCAAGCCGTCTCCTTCAGCATCCCCTTCGGCCTCGACAGCGACGTCGACATCGTGATGGGCAACCCGGTGGGGGCCGCCCTGGCCCGCTCGGCCAGCACCGACAGCCTGGCCCCCCCGCCGCCCCCGGCCCCCGCCTGCCCCCCAACTCCCCCCGCCGCCCCCGCCCCCTTCTACCCAACGGGCTCCCGAGACCCCGGCCCGGAGCTGCCCACCATCGAGGAAGCTCTCCAGATCATCCACAGTTCCGAACGTCTTCTCCCCGAGGGAGCCCCCGACGCTTTCTACCTTCACTCCCCGGAGCCCCCCGTGGATATCGGGGACCCCCGGGGCCCCCCGCCCTCCGCCAGCCCCCCGTTTCCACCGCCGACCCCCCGGCCCCCCCGGGCCGTACCATGACCAGCTTCGCCGAACGCAAGAAGAAGCTGGAAGAAGCCGCCGGGGTCGGAGGTGGGGGCGGTACCGGTACCGCCGGTGGGTCCCCCCAAATTTTCGGGGGTCCCGCAGGGGCTCACCCCGAAGCGGGCGAAGGGTTGAGCGCCGAGATGAGCCAACTGAGCGCCCGCTTGGAGGAGAAACGCCGCGCCATCGAGGCGCAGAAGAAGAGGATCGAAGCCATCTTCGCCAAGCACCGCCAACGCTTGGGCAAGAGCGCCTTCCTCCAGCTGAAGCGAGGGGGCGAGGAGGAAGAGGAGGAGGAGGAGGAGGAAGAGGAAGGTTCCGCGGGCAAGAAGCAAGTCACCTTCGCCCCCCCGGACGCCCCCGGCCATTACGAGGCGGCGGTGGCCAAGCTGAGCACGGCGCTGGGCGCCCTGCAGCTGGACATGCAGCGCTTGAGCCAGCAGCAGCAGCGGCTCCTGCAGGACCAGCGTCCTCCCGCCGGCCCCGCCTGGGTCATCCCTGTCCCCAAGGCGGGGCGGGGGGCGGCCACCCCGCCCGTCCCCCCCCCGCCGCCGCCCCCCAAAGCGCCCTCCTCCCCCTCGCCCTCCCGCAAGGCGGGGGTCCCGCCGCCCCGCAAGCCCCCCCGCAGTCCCCGGCGGGCCCGGCCGGCCGAGCTGAAGTTGCCCACCTTGACGCGGGTGCTGACCCCCCCACGACGTGGACACCCTGCCCCACCTCCGGAAGTTCTCCCCCAGCCAGGTGCCCGTCCAAACCCGTTCCTCCATCCACTTCTCCGAGGAGGAAGAAGAGGACGAAGAAGAAGGAGGAGGAGGAGGAGGACCTTTGGCCGCGCCGCCTCCCCCCGAGTCGCCGGAGCCCCCCGAGATGGAGGCGAGGGGCAACCTGCGCCCCGCGGGGAGCGCCCGGGTGTCGGGCGACGGCACCAGCGACGTGTCCTCGCCGGGCGAGCGCCGCGCCAGCCTCATCGAGGTGCCGCTGGGCAGCCTGCGGGCCGAGGAGGAGGAGGGAGAGGGGGACTCCCTGGAGGGGTCGCCCACCGAGGGGGGGGCCGGCGCCGAGACCAGAGCCAGCCTCGGCTTCTTCTTCAAGGTACGGGGGGGGCACGGGGGTGGGCGTCGCGGTGGCACGGGGGTGATGGCCGTGGGGGCAAGGGGGTGGGTGGCACGGGGACGATGGAGGTGGTGGCCCAAGGGCTGGGGGACGTGGTGGCACCGGGATGAGGGACATGAAGTCGCAGGGATGATGGCCATGGTGGCACGGGGATGGGTGTCATGGCGGCACGGGGATGATGGAGGTGGTGGCCCAAGGATTGGGGGACGCGGTGGCACCGGGATGAGGGACGTGAAGTCGCAGGGATGATGGCCATGGTGGCACGGGGATGGGCGTCACGGTGGCACGGGGATGGGTGTCATGGTGGCAGTGGGGACAATGGAGGTGGTGGCCCAAGGATTGGGGGACGCGGTGGCACTGGGATGAGGGATGTGAAGTCGCAGGGATGATGGCCATGGTGGCACGGGGATGGGTGGCACAGTGGCACGGGGACGATGGAGGTGGTGGCCCAAGGGCTGGGGGATGTGGTGGCACCGGGATGAGGGACGTGAAGTCGCAGGGATGATGGCCATGGTGGCACGGGGATGGGCGGCACGGTGGCACGGGGACGATGGAGGTGGTGGCCCAAGGGCTGGGGGACGCGGTAGCAACAGGGGACGCTGGACGTGGAGTCGGGGTGGTGGCGGCGGCGGCCCCGGGCCGGGGGGTCCCCGTTGGGGGGCGGGGGGTCCCCGCCGCCGGGCCGGGTCCCCACGGGCGGGGCTGCGCAGGCGGAGGGCCCGGCGGAGGCGGCCATGGCGCAGCGGCGAGCCAGCCTGCTGCAGCGGCAGCAGCGGCGCAGCCAGGAGGCCCGGCAGCGGCGGCACTGGCTGGAGAGCGAGCGGCGGCAGAGGGAGGAGGCCGAGGCCAGGTGGGTGGGGGGCACCCACGTCCCGGGGCGGGGCACCCACGTCCCTGGGGGGCACCCACGTCCCGGGGGGAGACACCCACATCCCTGGGGGGCACCCACCCTTGGGGGGGGACACCCACCCCTGGGGGAGACACCCACATCCCAGGGGCACCCATCCCTGGGGGGCACCCAGATCCCGGGGGCACCCACCCCTGGGGGGCACCCACGTCCCGGGGGGAGACACCCACATCCCTGGGGGGCACCCACATCCTGGGAGCACCCACCCCTGGGGGAACCCACCCCTGGGGGAGACACCCACCCCCAGGAGCACCCACATCCCTGGGGGGCACCCACATCCCTGGGGGGCACCCACCCTTGGGGGGGGACACCCACGTCCCAGGGGCACCCACCCCTGGGGTGCACCCACCCCTGGGGGGCACCCACGTCCCGGGGGCACCCACCCTTGGGGGGGGGCACCCACCCCTGGGGGAGACACCCACATCCCAGGGGCACCCACATCCCGGGGGGAGACACCCACATCCCAGGAGCACCCACATCCCGGGGGCACCCATCCCTGGGGGGGGGCACCCACATCTCGGGGGCACCCACATCCCGGGGGCACCCACCCCTGGGGGAGACACCCACATCCCAGGGGCACCCATCCCTGGGGGGGCACCCACCCCCGGGGGCACCCACATCCCGGGGGACCCACCCCTGGGGGCACCCACATCTTGGGGGCACCCATCCCTGGGGGAGACACCCACCCCTGGGGGCACCCACATCCCAGGGGACCCACCCCTGGGGGCACCCAACCTTGGGGGGGGACACACCCATCCCTGGGGGCACCCACATCCCGGGGGGAGACACCCACATCCCAGGAGCACCCACATCCCGGGGACACCCATCCATGGGGGGGGGCACCCACATCCCGGGGGCACCCACCCCTGGGGGAGACACCCACATCCTGGGGGCACCCACCCTTGGGGGGGGACACCCACCCCCGGGGGCACCCACATCCCGGGGGGACCCACCCCTGGGGGCACCCAGCCGTGCAGGGTGGGCACAGGGATGTCACCCGGTGTCCCCCCCACCCCACCCCACCCCACCCCACCCAATGCAAGGTGCTGGGTGGGTGCGGGGGGTCTCACCCACCCCCCCACCTCCCCCCTCCCAGGGTGCCCAATGTGGGGTGCTGGGGGGTGGGGGTGTCACCCATCCCCTACCTCGGGGGGCCCAGCCAGGGTGGGTGCAGGGGGGGGGTCTCACCTACGTCCCCCCCACCCCAGGGTGCAGGGGGGGGTGCACAGGGGGGGTCTCACCCACGTCCCCCCCACCCCGGGTGCAGGGGTCTCACCCACGTCCCCCCCTCCCCAGGGTGCAGGGGGGTCTCACCCACATTCCCTCCCCCACCCCAGGGTGCAGGGGGGGTGCACAGGGGGGGTCTCACCCACGTCCCCCCCACCCCGGGTGCAGGGGGGTCTCACCCACATCCCCCCCCCACCACCCCAGGGTGCACAGGGGGGGTCTCACCCACGTCCCCCCACCCCAGGGTGCAGGGGGTCTCACCCACATTCCCTCCCACACCGGGGGTGCACAGGGGGTCTCACCCCCGTGTCCCCCCCAGGGTGCCCATGCAGGACGGGTACCCGTTTCCAGGGGTTTCCCCATCCCCCCCCCAGGGTGCCCCCGGGGCTGGGTGCCGGAGGGGGGTGTTGTCTCACCCGGCCGTGCCCCCCCCAGGGTGCCCTCGGAGCCCCCGCCCCCCGAGGAGGAGGGGGCGGCCGCCGCGGGGACTTCACGCGCCAGGAGTACGAGCGGCGGCAGCAGCTCAAGCTGATGGCGGAGCTGGAGAAGGTGCTGCGCCCCCGCGGGGCCCCCGCGCCCCGCCCCCGCGGGGCCCGCGGCCCCGCCCCCGCTGCTGCGACGACTCCGCCCTGGCCCGCAGCCCCCAAGGGGCTCCTCGGTACGGGGGACGTGGGGGACATGGGGGGACAGGCCCCAAGGGGCTCCGGGGGACATGGGGGGGGAGATGGGGGGACATGGGGGACAGGCCCCAAGGGGCTCCGGGGACATGGGGGGACATGGGGGATATGGGGGACAGGCCCCAAGGGGCTCCTTGATGGGGGGACAGACCCCAAGGGGCTTCTTGGTATGGGGGGGGACGACACGTGGGGACACGGGGGGGGACACTGAGGGGACAGGGCCCCGGGGGCTCCTCAGTATGGGGGGATGGGGGGACAGGGGGGGACAGGCCCCGAGGGGCTTCTTGGTGTGGGGGGGACACATGGGGGGACAGGCCCCAAGGGGCTCCTTGGTACGGGGACTGGGGGACATTGGGGACATGGGGGGGGGGACATGGGGGGAAGCCCCTAAGGGGCTCCTGGGGATGGGGGGACACGTGGGGGACAGGGGGGACATGGGGGCACAGTCCCCAAGGGGCTCCTGGGGACGGGGGGGACATGGGGGGACATGGGACACGGGGGGGACACAAGAGCCTGCTGGATTTGGGGACATGGGGGGGGACGACGACGATGGGGACACAGCCCCACCGAGGGGCTTCTGGGTGCTGCTCGGAGGGGGGGGGGTCCCGTGTGCTGGGTGCAGGTTGGATGGGTGGGGGGCTCCCACCCTGACGGGGGGGTGTCCCCCCCCCGGGGGTCCCCGTGTCCCCCCGCAGGCGCCCGGCTCTCCAAGGTTTACTCCCAGAGCACCCTCTCCCTCTCCACCGTCGCCGCCGACCCCGGGGGCACCCAGCCCGGCGGGCGGGCACCCAGGTGGGGGGGTCCGGGGGTTGGGGGGTCTGGGGGCGGGGTCAGGGTGGGGGTGGGAGGGGCTGGTTGGAGGTGGGGGTGTCAGGGTGGGCTGGGGGTGTCCAGGAGTCGGGGTGGGGGTCAGGGTGGGGTTGGGGGGTCTGGGTGAGGGTCCGAGGGTCGGGGTGGGGGTCGAGGTGAAGGGTCTGGGGGTCAGGGTGGGGGCGGTCCAGGAGTTGGGGTGGGGGTCAAGGTGAGGGTCCAGGGGTCGAGGTGATGTCCCGGGGTCAGGATGGGCGTCAGGGTGGGGGGCCCAGGAGCGGGGGTGGGGGTCTGGGTGAGGGTCCGAGGGTCGGGGCGGGGGTCGAGGTGACGTCTGGGGGTCAGGGTGGGGGGCCGGGTCGGTGCGTGACCCCGTGTCCCCAGCCGGGCCGCGTCCCCCTCGGGGCCGATGTCCCCCGGGCGCGTCCCCCCCGGGCGGGAGCGCGAGTGGGAGAACGAGTCCAGCGCCTCCTCCCCCGCCTCCGTCCCCGAGTACACCGGTGAGTGCCACCCCCGGCCACCCCTGTCCCCATGTCCCCATGTCCCCCCCTGTGTCCCCGAGTACACGGGTGAGTGCCACCCCCGGCCACCCATTTCCCCATGTCCCCCCCGTGTCCCTCCCATGTCCCCGAGTACACGGGTGAGTGCCACCCCGGCCACCCCTGTCCCCATGTCCCCCCTGTGTCCCCCGTGTCCCTGAGTACACAGGTGAGTGCTACCCCCGGCCACCCCTGTCCCCATGTCCCCCCCCGTGTCCCCGAGTACACGGGTGAGTGCCACCCCCGGCCACCCCTGTCCCCATGTCCCCCCCCGTGTCCCCAAGTACACCGGTGAGTGCCACCCCTGTCCCCTCTGTGTCCCCAAGTACATTGGTCAGTGTCACCTCCATGTCCCCCCAGGGGTGCAGGTCCCTGCCACCCCTGTCCCCACATGTCCCTCCCTTGGTGCCTGTGTCCCTGTCACCAGTGTCCCCCCATTGCCCATGTCACCTGTGTCCCCTTGGGGTGTGTGTCCCCTTCAGCCCTGTCCCCTAGTGTCCCTGGCACCCCTGTCCCCATGTCCCCTGCAGCCCTGTCCCCCCAGTGTCCCCAGTGCCAATGTCCCACCTTGTCCTGACACCCTGGTGTCCCCCTGCAATGTCCCTCCCAGCCTTGTCCCCTGCTGTCCCCAATGCCCATGTCCCTGCAGCCCTGTCCCCCAGTGTCCCCCGATGTCCCCCAGCTCCCATGTCCGTCCCTGAGTGTCCCCAGTGCCGCTGTCCCACCCCGCCTTGTCCCCTGGTGTCCCCTTGTGCCCCTATCACCCCCAGCCCTGTGTCCCCCAAGCCCATGTCCCCCCCGATGTCCCCAAAGCCCATGTCACTCCCCTGGTGTCCCCAGTGCCACTGTCCCACCCAGTGCCACTGTCCCCGTGGTGTCCCCAGAGCCTCCGTGCAATGTCCCTCCCAGTCTTGTCCCCGTGGTGTCCCCCCATGCCCTTGGTGTCCTCAATGCCCATGTCCCCCTAGTGTCCACCATGCCCGTGTCCCCTTGGTGTCCCCATGTCCCCTGCAGCCCTCTCCCCCAGTGTCCCCCAAGCGCCTACGTCCCTCCCCTGGTGTCCCCCAAGCCGCTGTCCCACCCAGCCCTGCCCCCCTGGTGTCCCCAGAGCCCACATCCCCCCCCACGCCTGTGTCCCCCTGGTGTCCCCAGAGCCCCCCCCCGGTGTCCCCGTTGTCACCGCCGCCGGTGTCCCCCAGGTCCCCGCCTGTACAAGGAGCCGAGCGCCAAGTCCAACAAGCACATCATCCACAACGCGCTGGCCCACTGCTGCCTGGCCGGCCGCGTCAACGAGCCCCAGAAGAACCGCGTCCTCGAGGTGGGCCACCACGGGGGACACCCTGGGGACACCCTGGGGACGCGCCCTGAGGGGGGGGGACACACGGGGACACACACGACGTGGTCTCCGGGGCCACCCTGGAGATACCCTGGGGACACGGCTGGGAGTGGTTGGGTGAACTCAAGGAGCCCCAGGAGAACCGTGGCCTCGTGGCCACCGTGGGGATGTTGGGGACACGCCCTGGGGGGACACGTGGCCCTGGGGACACTGAGGGGGATGTGGGCACTGGGGGGGGGTGACACCCCCCTGGGGACATCAGTGAGCCCCTAGGAAGCCACGTCCTTGGGGTGAGCTGGGTGACCCCAGGAGAACCGTGGCCTCGAGGTGGGCCACCACGGGGACATTGGGGACACCCTGGGGACATGCCCTGGGGGGGGGCATGGTCTCAGGGGCCACCCTGGGGACACGCCTGGGGGTGGGGACATGGACCTGGGGACACCCTGGAGATACCCTGGGGACACCAACGTGGGTGGCATTGGGGGGAGGGTGGAGCTGCCCCCAGCCTGGCCCGTGGGTGCCCCGTGTCCCCCCAGGGCGTCTCCCCCCACGTGACCCCTCCCTCCCCCAGCGGGGGAGAAGAGCGGGGTCCTGGGGTGCCCCCAGCCCCCAGAGGTGCCCCACCCCCATTTAACCCCTTCCTCGCCCCCCCAGGAGATGAAAAGTGGGGTCCTCGGGTCCACCCCCCATTTAACCCCTCCCCCAGGAAGTGGAGAAGAGCGGGGTCCTGGGGTCCCCCACAATGGGTGGCCCCCCCCATTTAACTCCCCCAGGAAGTGGAGAAGAGCAGGGTCCTGGGGTCCCCCATAATGGGTGCCCCCCATTTAACCACTTCCCCCAGGAAGTGGAGAAGAGCGGGGTCCTGGGGTGCCCCCCATTTAACCTCTTCCCCCAGGAAGTGGAGAAGAGCGGGGTCCTGGGGTGCCCTCCCCCCCATTTAACCCCTCCCCCAGGAAGTGAAGAGCAGGGTCCTGGGGTGCCCCCCCCATTTAACCCTCCCCAGGAAGTGGAGAAGAGCAGGGTCCTGGGGGTCCCCCATAATGGGTGCCCCCCATTTCACCCCTCCCCCCCAGGAAGTGGAGAAGAGCAAGGCCAACCACTTCCTCATCCTCTTCCGGGACGGCGGCTGCCAGTTCCGCGCCCTCTACACGCTGGGGGGGGACCCCCCCGAGCTGGGCCGGCTGGCGGGGGCGGGGCCGCGCACCGTGCCCCTCCCCATGGTCAAGGGCATCTTCAAGTACAACTCGGACCGGAAGCGCTTCACGCAGATCCCGGCCAAGACCATGTCCATGAGCGTGGACGCCTTCACCATCCAGGGCCCCCCCTGGCAGCCGCGCAGGCCCGGCACCCCAAAACCCGGCACCCCAAATAAGAGGGGGGCTCGGGGGGGTCTGGCTGCTGGGGGGGTGGTGCTACCCTGCGGGGCTCACGGGGTGTCCCCCCAAAACCAACCCCACGCCTGGGGCAGGGTCAGCGTGGCGGGGGGGAGAGCTCGGTGCCCGTCGTCCCCCCAAGGTTTGGGGACAAGGTGACACAGCTGGAGGGGAGGCGGAGCTAAATGGGGCCACCCCCCAAGCTGGTGCCACCCCCCAAGCTGGTGCCACCCCCGTGGGATTTGGGGCCATGGGGACACAGCTGGGGCTGTCCTCGAGGCTGGTGGCACCGCTGTGTCCCCGTCCCCCCGGAAAGTTTGGGGACACAGAGCTAAGGGGGGGGCTGTCCCCCACCCCAGTGCCACCTCTGTGCCCCCCCCCCCAAGTTTGGGGACAGGGTGACGCAGCTGGAGGGGACACAAGGGACGTGCTGCTACGGGGGGCTGCCTCACCCCAGTGCCACCACTGTGTCCCCCCCCCCCAAGGTTTGGGGACAAGGTGACACAGCTGGTGGGGACACAAAGCTAAAGGGGGGGGGGGGATGTTGTCCCCCACCCCAGTGCCACCACTGTGTGTCCCCCCCCCATAAGGTTTGGGGACAGGGTGACGCAGGTGGAGGGGACACAAGGGACGTGCTGCTGCGCTAGTGCCACC
This sequence comes from Ciconia boyciana, assembly GCF_034638445.1. Classification (NCBI taxonomy): domain Eukaryota; kingdom Metazoa; phylum Chordata; class Aves; order Ciconiiformes; family Ciconiidae; genus Ciconia; species Ciconia boyciana. Next base: position 1,578,920 of record NC_132964.1, read on the forward strand.
GCTGTGTCCCCCCCCCCGCATGAGGTTGGGGACAGGGTGACACAGCTGGAGGGGACACGGGGGGGGGGGGGTTGTTAATGAAATGTGCCCCCCCCCTTTGGTGCCACATACGGGGTTCGGGGACGTGGTGACGCAGCTGGAGGTGACACTGGGGACATGGGGCGTGGGGGGCACAGCTCATGGGTGCCCCCGGTGTCACACCCCCCAAAGCCATGTAAGGGGTTGGGGACAGGGTGACACAGGGATGTGGGGTGTCCCCAGCCTGATGCCACCTCTGTGACCCCCCCCAGGTGTGGGGACAGCAGGGGGACATGGAGCTAATGGGGGGGTCCCCCACTTTGTGCCTGGGCTCTGCCCCCCAGGTTTGGGGACAGGGTGGCACAGCCGGGGGGGGGGTGTGGTGTCCCTGTCCCCCCCATGTCCCCATTGTCCCCGTGGTGCTGCTGGCTCTGCCACCCTGCGAATGTCCCCCCCCGTGCACGGGGGGGGGGGTGGTCGTGCCCCCTGTGGGGTGGGGGGCTGTAGGGGGTGGGGGTGTCACGGCTGGTGGGTGTGTGGGGGGTCGTGCCCCCCGCCGTGTCATTGTCACTTAATAAAGTAACTTAAAGGTGACCGTGACACTGGGTTCTTTGAGGGGGCACCCATGGGTGCACCCTTGGGGTGGGGGGACACGACACCGCTGTGGGGTGCTGCCCTCCCCCAGGAGGGGCTGGGGGGGGAGATGGGTGCCGGGGTCCCCACCACAAAGTGGTGGGGGGGGGGGATGGGTCCCCCAAGAGCAACAGGGCCACCCACGCGCGGCGTAGAAATGGGTTTATTGGGGGGGGCAGGGGGGCCGGGGGGCCGGGTTCAGTCGTCCTTGAGGCCCCCAAAAACGGAGGAGGGCACCCGCTTCTGCTCCAGCTGCACCTCTGGGGGGGAAGGGGGGGTCAGGGCCCCCAAAGCAGGGGTGTCCCCCCTCTGCCCCCCCAACCCTGGGGACCCCCCATGTCCCCCCCAAGCTGTGGGGCTGCCATGTGTCCCCCCTTCTTGTCCCCCCATGACTCCCTTGTGTCCCCCCCAGTACCCTGTCATCCCCTGTCTCCCCCGCTGCGTCCCCATGTCCCCCCCACCGTGTCCCCCCATCCCCATGCCCTGCCCCATGCTGTGTCCCCTTGTCCCCCGGGCCCCCCATGTCCCCCTCCATGTCCCCATGTCACCCTTATCCCCATGTCCCCCCCCCCCACATCCCACCCCACACTGTCCCCCCATGTCCCCCCGTCCCCATACCCCCCACGCTGTGTCCCCCCCATGTCCCCCCGTCCCCATACCCCCCACACTGCGTCCCCATGTCCCACCCCATGCTCTGGCCCCATATCACCCCTGTGTCCCCATGTCCCCCCCATGTCCCCCCATCCCCGTGTCCCCCCATCCCACCCCACGCTCTGTCCCCCGTGTCCCCCCGTGTCCCCCCCGTGTCCCCCGTACCGTCGGGCTCGGGCTCGTCCTCGTCCCCCAGGTCGATCTCGTCGGGGTTCCCCTGCTGGGACAGGGCGGCCAGAGCCTCCCGCGGGCCCTCGGCCCTGCGCCCCCGTCAGCACCCGCACCCGTGGGTGGGGGGCACCCTGGGTGGGGGGGGCACCCACGGGGGGGGGGGGCGGAGAGCCCTAGGCCCGGTGTGGGGGGGCTCAGGAGGGTGAGAGGTGACGAGGGGACAGCACCCGTGGGACCAAGATGACGCCCGTGGAGGTGACAGGGTGACAGCACCCACCTGGCCAAGGGGGGGGGGGGAACAAGGGTGGCCCCGTGGAGGTGGCAGCCCCTCCCCCGACCGTGAGGACCTTGTCCTTGGCACGGAGGGACAGGGAGGTGACGCCACCACCCTAACACAAGGACCTCGCCCTTGGCATGGGGGGCACAAGGGTGGCCCCAGGTTGGTGACAAGGTGACAGCCCCTGCGACCATGAGGACCTTCTGCTTGCCATGGGGTGGGACAGGGGTGACCCCATGGAGGTGACAATCCCCCTGTGACCACGAGGACCTTCTGGGCACGGGGTGGGACACGGGTGACCCCATGGAGGTGACAGCCCTCCTGTGACCATGAGGACCTTGTCCTGGACATGGGGTGGGACAGCGGTGACCCCACGGAGGTGACAATCCCCCTGCGACCACGAGGACATTCTGGGCACGGGGTGGGACAGGGGTGACCCCATGGAGGTGACAATCCCCCTGTGACCACGAGGACCTTCTCCTTGCCACGGGGTGGGACAGGGGTGACCCCACGGAGGTGACAGCCCTCCCTGACCACGAGGACCATGTCCAGGGGCGGGGAGGGGACGGGGGTGGCCCGGGGGGTGGCAGCACCCACCTGACGAAGAGGACCTTCTCCTTGGGGCGGGGGGCGTCGCGCTGGGCCTCGGCCGCCAGCTGCTCGGCCCGCTGCTCCAGCAGCTTCATGTCGTCCAGGCCGCTCTGCCCCGGGGCCAGGTCCGACACTGGGGGACACGGGGACGTCACCGGGGGGGGACACGTCACCGGGGGGGTGTCCCCAGGTCCCCCTGCCCGTGCCGGGCACGCACGGGAACTCCCCGCGTCCCCCCCCCGGCTGTTCTGGGTGCCCGTGGGTGCTCCCCAGTGACCGCGGCAGCCCCACGCCTACGCCCTGATGCCCACGGGTGCTGCCAGCACCCACGGGTGCTCCCCACACTCATAGCCACCCCCACACCTGCACCCCAGCGCCCATGGGTGCTCCCCGGTGACCGTGGCAGCCCCACTCGTAAGCCCTGATGCCCCCGGGTGCTCCTCATCGTCGTGGGTGCTCCCCACACACGACAGCCCCATGCCCACACCCCACTGCCCATGGGTGCTTCCCACACCCGTGACCACGCCACACCTGCACCCATGGGTGCTCCCCAGTGCCCACAGCAGCCCCACACCCACACCTTGGCGCCCGTGGGCACTCCCCACACCCATGACCACCCCACACCCACACCTTGGTGCCCACGGGCGCTCCCCACACCCATGCCCACCCCACACCCACTCCCCAGAGCCCACGGGTGCTCCCCACACCCATGCCCACCCCACACCCACTCCGCGGTGCCCACGGGTGCTCCCCACACCCATGCCCACCCCACACCCACTCCCCAGAGCCCACGGGTGCTCCCCACACCCATGCCCACCCCACACCCACTCCCCGGTGCCCACGGGTGCTCCCCACACCCATGCCCACCCCACACCCACTCCCCGGTGCCCACGGGTGCTCCCCACACCCATGCCCACCCCACACCCACACCTTGGTGCCCACGGGCGCTCCCCACACCCATGCCCACCCCACACCCACACCTTGGTGCCCACGGGTGCTCCCCACACCCATGCCCACCCCACACCCACTCCTTGGAGCCCACGGGTGCTCCCCACACCCATGCCCACCCCACACCCACTCCCCAGAGCCCACGGGTGCTCCCCGCACTGGCGGGTGCCCCCCAGCACCCACGGGTGCCCCCGCTCACCGGTGCCGGTGGCGTTGCTGTAGACCTTGAGCATCTGGGAGGCCATGAAGTTGACCTGGGTGTTGTAGGTGGCCTGGACGCTGCGCTTGATGCGCAGCATCTCCCGGATCGTGTCCTCGTTGCCGTGGCGGATCTCAAAGTCCTTCCAGGTCTGCCAGAAGGTGCCCGTGATCTGGGGGGGGGACAGGGGGACACGGTGAGGGGGGACAGCCCTGGCCCTGGGGACAGCCCTGGCATCAGGGCACCCATGTGGTAGCGGGGACAGCCCCGGCACTGGGGACCCATGTGGCCCTGGGGACATCCCTGGCATGTGGCACCCACTGGCCCTGGGGACATCCCTGGCCCTGGGGACAGCCCTGGCATGTGGCACCCATGTGGCCCTGGGGACATCCCTGGCATGTGGCACCCATGTGGCAGTGGGGACATCCCTGGCCCTGGGGACAGCCCTGGCACTGGGGACCCATGTGGCCCTGGGGACAGCCCTGGCACTGGGGACATCCCTGGCATGTGGCACCCGTCTGGCCCTGGGGACAACCCTGGCCCTGGGGACATCCCTGGCATGTGGCACCCGTCTGGCCCTGGGGACAACCCTGGCCCTGGGGACATGCCTGGCATGTGGCACCCACGTGGCCCTGGGGACACCCCTGGCCCTGGGGACAGCCCTGGCATGTGGCACCCATGTGGCCCTGGGGACAGCGCTGGCACTGGGGACATCCCTGGCATGTGGCACCCACTGGCCCTGGGGACATCCCTGGCATGTGGCACCCATGTGGCCCTGGGGACATCCCTGGCCCTGGGGACATCCCAGGCATGTGGCACCCATGTGGCCCTGGGGACATCCCTGGCCCTGGGGACATCCCAGGCATGTGGCACCCACTGGCCCTGGGGACAGCCCTGGCCCTGGGGACAGCCCTGGCATGTGGCACCCATGTGGCCCTGGGGACATCCCTGGCCCTGGGGACATCCCAGGCATGTGGCACCCACTGGCCCTGGGGACATCCCTGGCCCTGGGGACATCCCAGGCATGTGGCACCCATGTGGCCCTGGGGACAGCCCCAGCGCTGGGGACATCCCTGGCCCCGGGGTGCACCCCATGGCCCTGGGGACATCCTGGGTGTCCCCTGGGTACCACTCTGCTGTGTTGGGCGCCCCCCCCCTCCCTGGGGACCACCCCGCCCCCAAGGGTGCCCCCCACCCCTGGGTGCCCCCCACCCATGGGCGCCCCCGCCCCGGGTGCCCCCCGGGCTCACGCGGGGGTCGCAGATCTGGGAGCAGTAGGTGTAGATGGCGCGCGCCCGGTCCACCTCCCCCAGCTTGCACTCCATGTCGGCGAAGCGCAGGCAGAGCTCCCGCGCCGCGTCGTCACCCAGCACCTGCCCGGCACCCGCGGGGGACGTCAGCACCCATGGGAGACATCAGCACCCGTGGGAGACATCAGCACCCGTGGGAGACATCAGCATCCCAGGGGATGATGTCAACAACCCCAGGGGGACATCAGGGCCCACAGGGGACGTCAGCACCCGTGGGGGACGTCAGCACCCATGGGGGACGTCAGCACCCATGGGGGATGTCGGCATCCCAGGGGATGATGTCAACAACCCCAGGGGGACGTCAGTGCCCGTGGGGGACATCAGCACCCATGGGAGACATCAGCACCCATGGGGGACGTCAGCACCCGTGGGAGACGTCGGCATCCCAGGGGATGATGTCAACAACCCCAGGGGGACGTCAGGGCCCACAGGGGACGTCAGCACCCATGGGAGACGTCAGCAACCGCAGGGGACGTCGGCACCCATGGGGGGACATCGCCCAGCAGACACCAAGTCAGGGCCCTCCTCCCACCCATGTGGTGTCCCCTTGTCCCCCTGCTCACCCACTGTCCCCAGGTCCCCACACCCATGTGACACCCCCTCGTCCCCGTGCCCCCACACTGTCCCCTCGTCCCTGTGCCCATGTGGTGTCCCCGTGCCCACCCACTGTCCCCAGGTCCCCATGCCCATGTGACACCCCCTCGTCCCCATGCCCACCCACTGTCCCCTCGTCCCCATGCCCATGTGGCACCCCCTCGTCCCCATGCCCACCCACTGTCCCCAGGTCCCCACACCCATGTGACACCCCCTCGTCCCCGTGCCCACCCACTGTCCCCTCGTCCCTGTGCCCATGTGGTGTCCCCAGGTCCCCACGCCCACGTGGCACCCCCTTGTCCCCGTGCCCACCCACTGTCCCCAGGTCCCCACGCCCACGTGACACCCCCTTGTCCCCATGCCCACCCACTGTCCCCTTGTCCCCACGCCCACGTGACACCCCCTTGTCCCCCTGCCCACCCACTGTCCCCAGGTCCCCACGCCCACGTGGCACCCCCTTGTCCCCATGCCCACCCACTGTCCCCTCGTCCCCACGCCCGTGTGACACCCCCCTTGTCCCCATGCCCACCCACTGTCCCCAGGTCCCCATGCCCATGTGACACCCCCTCGTCCCCATGCCCCCACACCATCCCCTCATCCCTGTGCCCATGTGGTGTCCCCGTGCCCACCCACTGTCCCCAGGTCCCCACACCCATGTGACACCCCCTCGTCCCCGTGCCCCCACACTGTCCCCTCGTCCCTGTGCCCATGTGGTGTCCCCTATCCCCATGCCCGTGTGGTGTCCCCGTGCCCACCCACTGTCCCCAGGTCCCCATGCCCATGTGACACCCCCTCGTCCCTGTGCCCCCACACCATCCCCTCATCCCTGTGCCCACGTAGCGTCCCCTCGTCCCCACACCCACTCAGTGTCCCCAGCTCCCTGCCCGCACATCGCCACCCAGGCTCCCCGTCCCCCCGTCCCCTCGGCGCCCACCTCGATGGCCTTTTGGTAGATGGGGCGGGTGTGGGTGACGCCGTAGAGCTCGGCCGCTCGCTTGATGTAGATGTTGAACATCTCGTGCTGCTGGGCGGGCAGGACGGCGCGGGTGGCGCGCTCGTACACCCCCATGGCGTGCCGCGCCAGCCCAAACTCCTCCTCCAGCTTGGCGTACAGCAGGTAGATGGCTGCGGGCACCCGGCAGCACCCATCAGCGCCAGCACCCGCTTCGGGGTGCTGCCACTGCGCCCCGAGGTGGGGAGGGGGGGGGGGATGGGGATGACGTGATGGGTGCCCAGGGTGAGGGGACAAGGGTGCTAGGGGTCCCGAAAGGCAGCCGGGCGGGCACCCAGGGGTGCTGGCGGCCCCCAGTATATGCCCAGGGGGGCACCCAGGGGTGCTGGGTACCCCGATGGATGCCCGGGGGGCACCCAGGGGTGCTGGCGGCCCCCAGTATATGCCCAAGGGGGTGCCCAGGGGTGCTGGGTGCCCCAGTGGATGCCCAGGGGGGCACCCAGGGGTGCTGACGGCCCCCAGTATATGCCCAATGGGGTGCCCAGGGGTGCTGGGTGCCCCGATGCAACACCCAGGGGTGCTGGGGGACCCAGTAGATGCTATGGGGGGTGCCCAGGGGTGCTGGGTGCCCCAATGCAACACCCAGGGGTGCTGGCGGCCCCCAGTATATGCCCAAGGGGGTGCCCAGGGGTGCTGGGTGCCCCAATGCCCACCCAGGGGTGCTGGGTACCATGATGGATGCCCGGAGGGGGGTCCCAGGGGTGCTGGGTGCCCTGATGGATGCCCGGGGGGGTACCCAGGGGTGCTGGGGGCCCCGATACAACACCCAGGGGTGCTGGGGGCCCCAGTGCTGCGCAGGAGCACCGGGTGCCCCAATGCACACCCAGGGGTGCTGGGTGCCCCGATGGATGCTCGGGGGGGGTCCCAGGGGTGCTGGGTGCCCCGATGGATGCCCGGGGGGGTACCCAGGGGCGCTGGGTGCCCCAATGCCCACCCAGGGTGGGTGCTGGGGGCCCCAACACCCACCCAGGGAGGCACTCAGGGCGCAGCGGGCAGCTGGGCGCTCACCCACAGGCACCCACCCCTAAACCCCCCCCCGCGCCCACCCCGCTGCCACCCCCCCCACCCGCCCCCGTGCCCCCGCGCCCCCCGTGCCCGTACTCTTGGCGTATTTGGGGGGGCAGCCGTCCAGCGCCTGCTCGAAGAGGTCCCGCGCCCGCTCCAGCTTGCGCCCGCCGTAGCGGGCGACGAACTTGCTGAGGTAGGTGTGCCAGATGTCCGCCACGTTGGGCCAGCGGAAGAGCGCGATGCCCCGCTCGTAGGCCTGCGGGCAGCCGCGGTGGCACTGCTGTCACCGCCGCCGCCACCCCTGCTGCCGCCCTACCACTGCTGTCACCGCCGCCGCCACCCCTGCCGCCGCTGCCACCACCCCACCGCTGCTGCCACCACCCCTGCCACCACCCTACCACTACTCCTGCCACTGCTGTCACCACCCCTGCCACCGCTGCCATTGCTGTCACCACCCCTGCCACTGCTGTCACCACCCCTGCCGCCGCCCTACCACTGCTGTCACCGCTGCCGACACCCCTGCCGCCGCTGCCACCACCCCACCACTGCTGCCACCACCCCTGCCACCGCTCTACCACTACTCCTGCCACTGCTGTCACCGCTGCCGACACCCCTGCCACCGCTGTCACCACCCCTGCCACCACCCTACCACTACTCCTGACACTGCTGTCACCACCCCTGCCACCGCTGCCACTGCTGTCACCACCCCTGCCGCCACCCTACCACTACTCCTGCCACTGCTGTCACCACCCCTGCCACCGCTGCCACCACCCCTGCCACCGCTGCCATTGCTGTCACCACCCCCACCGCTGCTGTCACCACCCCTGCCACCACCCTACCACTACTGCCACTGCTGTCACCACTGCCACCACCCCACCGCTGCTGCCACCACCCCTGCCACCACCCTACCACTACATTTGCCACTGCTGTCACCACCCCTGCCACTGCTGTCACCACCCCTGCCACCACCCTACCACTGCTGTCACCGCTGCTGCCACCCCTGCCACTGCTGCCACCAGCCCGCCGCTGCTGTCACCACCCCGCCGCCACTGCCACCACCCCTGCCACCTCTGTCACCACCCCTGCCACCGCCCTACCACTACTCCTGCCACTGCTGTCACCACCCCTGCCACTGCTGGCACCACTGTCACCACCCTGCCACCCGTGCCATCACTGTCACCACTCCTGCTACCGCTGTCACCACTGCCACCACCCGTGCCGCCACACTGCCATTGCTGCCACCACCTCTGTCACCACCCCTGCCACCACCTCTGCTACTGCTGCCACCACCGCCACCAATGCCACCACCCCTGCTACCACTGTCACCACCCCTGCCACCACCCTGCCACCGCTGTCACCATCACCCCTGCCACCACTGTCACCACCACCCCTGCCATCACTGCCATCACTGTCACCATCCCTGCCACCACCCTGCCACCACTGCCGCTGGGACACTGAGGTGTCCCCAACACCCTCCCTAGCCACAGCGTCCCCGTGGTGTCCCCAAGGCCCTCCTCACGGTGTCCCCAACACCCTCCCTGCAGTCTCCCTGACACCCTCCCTGGCCGCAGGGTCCCCCCAGTGTCCCCCACGCCCTCCTCGGGGTGTCCCCAACACTCTCCCTGGCCACAGGGTGCCCCTGGGGTGTCCCTGATGGCCCCCCCGGCCACAGGGTCCCCACAGTGTCCCCCACACGTCCCTGGGGCGTCCCCAGCACCCTCCCCAGCCGCGGGGTGTCCCCGGGATGTCCCCAACACCCTCCCCTTGGCCACGGGCTGTCCCGGGGGTGTCCCCAGCACCCTCCCCAGCCGCGGGGTGTCCCCAGGGTGTCCCCAGCACCCTCCCCTTGGCCACGGGCTGTCCCGGGGGTGTCCCCAACACCCTCCCCATGGTGACCCTGACCCCCTCCCTGGCCCCAGGGTCCCTGCAGTGTCCCCAGCACCCTCTCCTTGACCATGGGATGTCCCCGCGGTGTCCCCAGCACCCTCCCCAGCCGCGGGCTGTCCCCGGGATGTCCCCAACACCCTCCCTGGCCCCAGGGTCCCTGTGGTGTCCCCAACACCCTCCCCTTGGCCACGGGCTGTCCCGGGGGTGTCCCCAGCACCCTCCCCAGCCGCGGGGTGTCCCCGGGGTGTCCCCAGCACCCTCCCCGCTGCGGGGGTGCGGCGGGGCGCCCACCTTGAAGCTCTCCTCGAAGTAGCCGTGCTCCTCCAGGAAGAGGCCGTAGTTGATGACGATCTGGGGGGTGGCGATGCGCAGGTCCAGGATGCGGTCGTACACCGCCTTGGTGGACTGGGGGGGGACATGGGGGGGTCAGCACCCGTCACCCCGCACCCCCGGGGGACAGCGGGGTGCCGGGGGGGGATGGGGGTGGGGGAAGGGGATGGGGGCACGGGGAGGGGATGGGGGCGTCCAGAGGGGGACACAGAGGTGTCAAGAGGGACACGTGGGCACCCAGAAAGGACAGGGGGGCGGCAAGGGGGCACCCAAAGGCGATGGGGGCACCCAGAGGGGACGTAGGGGTACCCAGAGGGGACATGAAGGTGCCGAGGGGACACCCAAAGACAATGGCAGCACCCACAGGGGATGGGGGGGTGTCAAGAGGGGCCAAAAAGTGCGGAGGGCACAGGTAGGGTGGGGGCACCCAGAGGGGACGTGGGGTGTTAAGGGGCACCCGCCGGAGACAGCGGGGTGCCAAGGAAGGGGGGCAAGGGGCTGGGAGCACCCCCAGGGGACAGGGAGCACCCAAAGGGGACACGGGGGTGCCAAGGGGGCCATGGGGGCACCCAGAAGGAACATGAGGGTGCTAAGGGGGCACCCAAAGGCAATGGGTGCCCCCTGAGGGGACACAGGGGTGCCAAGGGGGGCATGGGGGCACCCAGACAGAATATGGGGGTACCAGGGGGCGTGGGGGCACCCAGAGGGATTGGGGGCACCCAGGGGGGACACAGGGGTGCCGAAGGAAGCGAACAAGGTGTGGGGCACCCAGAGGGGATGGGGGCACCCCAAGAGGATATGGGGTGTGGGGGGCACCCAAAGGGGACACAGGGGTGTCAAGGGGGCACCCAAAACTGATGGGGGCACCCAGAGGGGACACAGGGGTGCCAAGGGGGCACCCAAAAGTGATGGGGGCACCCAGAGGGGACACAGGGGTGCCAAGGGGGCACCCAAAAGCGATGGGGGCACCCAGAGGGGACACAGGGGTGCCAAGGGGGCACCCAAAAGTGATGGGGGCACCCAGAAAAGACACAGGGGTGCCAAGGGGGCCATGGGGGCACCCAGAGGGCATATGGGGGGTACCAGGGGGCACGGGGATACCCGGAGGCTTTGGGGAGCACCCAGAGATGGTGAGGGGTGCTGGGGTGAAAGGGGGGCATGGGGGCACCCAGGGGGATTGGGGGCACCCAGAGGGGACAGGTGGGCAGCCCAAGAGGATACGGGGGACCCAGTGGAAATGGGGGGCACCCGGCGGGGCCGGGGAGGGACGTGGGTCACGAGGGCACCCCAACAGGTTGGGGGCGGGGGGGGCAAACAGGGACAGGGCGGTGGGGGCCACCCAGCGGTGGCGGCAAGGGCGGGGACACCGAGGACGCACCCGCAAAAGTCGGGCGAGGACGGCGGGGTACGCAAAGGGAGGCACCCCAGAAGCGCGGAGGGGGGGGGGAGGGACCCCGTAGCGGCTTTGGGGACCCCCGAGGGGGGGGGCGGGGGGGTGTCACCCACCTGGAAGGTGCCCAGGCTCTCCTCCAGGTCGGCCAGCATGGACCAGACCTTGAGGGACTTGTAGAGGCGGTTCTGGACGGGCTCCGTGGAGTCGAAGTACTCGGCCCTCTTGGCGGGCAGCGCCGTGGCTTTCTGGGGGGGACACGGCCGGGGGGGCGTCACCAGAGTCCCCGCTGTCCCCGTAGCCCCCCACATCCCCAGCACGGAGCACCCAGCTGCCCCCAGCTCCCTCTTCGCCCTCCCAAGGGGGATTACGGGGCCCCGTTACGGGATCCAGGCGGAACCTTTAGGGGAGCCGGGGGTGCGGCTGCGCCCCCCCCGCCCCACCCCCTCGCACCCCTCCCCTGTGGTGGGGGGACCCCCCCGTTGTCCCCTCCCCCCGGGGACACCCCCAAACCCTCACTGTTTCCTGTGTCCCCAAACCCTGACTGTCCGTGTCCCCCCCAGACCCTGAGTGTCCCCCATGTCCCCCTGCACCCCAGGGGTGCAGTTGCGCCCCGCACCCTCCCCTGCGCCAGGAGACCCGGGGTGCTGGGGGGCCTGGGGTGCTGGGGAGACCCGGGGGCGCGGGGGTGCTGGGGGACCCGGGGTGCTGGGGGGGCCCAGGGTGCTGCGGGGGGCCTGGGGGTGCAGCGGGAGCCTGGGGGTGCAGCGGGGGGCCTGGGGTGCTGGGGGCCCGGGGGTGCTGTGGGGGGCCTGGGGTGCTGCGGGGGGCCCGGGGTGCTGCGGGGGGGACCTGGGGGTGCTGGGGGGCCTGGGGTGCAGCGGGGGGCCCGGGGGGTGCAGCGGGGGGCCCGGGGTGCTGCGGGGGGCCCGGGGTGCTGCGGGGGACCCGGGGTGCTGCGGGGGGCCTGGGGTGCTGCGGGGGACCCGGGGTGCTGTGGGGGCCCGGGGTGCTGTGGGGAGCCCAGGGGTGCTGCAGGGGACCCGGGGTGCTGCAGGGAGCCCGGGGTGCGGCGGGAGCCCGGGGTGCGGCGGGGGGCCCGGGGGTGCGGCGGGGGCCCGGGGTGCTGTGGGGAGCCCAGGGGTGCTGCAGGGGACCCGGGGTGCTGCAGGAGCCCAGGGGTGCTGCAGGGAGCCCGGGGTGCTGCGGGAGCCCGGGGTGCTGTGGGGCCCGGGGTGCGGCGGGGGGCCCGGGGGTGCGGCGGGGGGCCCGGGGGGGCGGCGGACCCGCAGGATGCGCAGGGCCTCGTCGTAGTTCTCGTGGCGCAGCTCCATCTCCCCGAACTCGCACCAGACGGCGGCCAGGTCCTCCACCTGCCGGAAGCGGACGCGGGTGGCCTTGGTCAGGATGGTGCGGGCCTGGGGACAGAGGGGACAGTCAGGGGCGGGGGGACACCAGGGGGGACAACGAGAGTGTGAGGGACGTGGAGGGGACAGGCAGGGGTTGGGGACACTGGGGGCTGTTGGGGTTTGGGGGACAGGGAGGGGACAGTCAGGGTCGGGGGTACATGGGGGACAGTCAGGGTTTGGGGGACACTGGGGGCTGTCAGGGACTGGAGGGACACCAGGGGACAGTCAGGGTTTGGGGACACCGGGGGGGGACAGTCAGGGTTTGGGGACACTGGGGGGCTGTCAGGGACTGGAGGGACACCAGGGACAGTCAGGGTTTGGGGGACACTGGGGGGGGACAGTCAGGGTTTGGGGGACAGGGAGGGGACAGTCAGGGTCTGGGGTACATGGGGGACAGTCAGGGTTTGGGGACACTGGAGGGGGGACAGTCAGGGTTTGGGGGACACTGGGGGGCTGTCAGGGACTGGAGGGACACCAGGGGACAGTCAGGGTTTGGGGACACTGGGGGGCTGTCAGGGACTGGAGGGACACCAGGGGACAGTCAGGGTTTGGGGACACTGGGGGCTGTCAGGGTTTGGGGACAGGGAGGGGACAGTCAGGGTTTGGGGACACTGGGGGCTGTCAGGGACTGGAGGGACACCAGGGGACAGTCAGGGTTTGGGGACACAGGGAACAGTCAGGGTTCAGGGGGACACAAAGGGACATTGAGGATTTGGGGGACACCAGGGGCTGTCAGGGCTGGGGGGACATGGGGGGACAGTCAAAGGGTGGGGGACACCAGGGGCTGACAACCAGAGTTTGGGGGCCACGGGGGACAGTCAGGGTCTAGGGGACACCAGGGGATGGGGGACATGGGGGACAGTCAGGGCTTGGGGGGGACACAGGGGACAGTCAGGGTCTGGGGGACACGGGGACAGTCAGGGCTTGCGGGGGACATGGGGGACAGTGGGGGTTTGAGGGGACACAGGGGACAGTCAGGGCTTGAGGGGACATGGGGGACAGTGGGGGTTTGAGGGGACACAGGGGACAGTCAGGGTCTGGGGGACACGGGGACAGTCAGGGCTTGCGGGGACATGGGGGGACAGTGGGGTTTGAGGGGACACAGGGGACAGTCAGGGCTTGGAGGGGACATGGGGGACAGTGGGGGTTTGAGGGGACACAGGGGACAGTCAGGGCTTGGAGGGGACATGGGGGGGACAGTGGGGGTTTGAGGGGACACAGGGGACAGTCAGGGCTTGTGGGGGACATGGGGGGGACAGTGGGGGTTTGAGGGGACACAGGGGACAGTCAGGGCTTGGAGGGGACATGGGGGACAGTGGGGTTTGAGGGGACACAGGGACAGTCAGGGCTTGGAGGGGACATGGGGGGGACAGTGGGGGTTTGAGGGGACACAGGGGACAGTCAGGGTTTGAGGGGGACAGTCAGGGTTTGGGGGGGGGACACGGACAGTCAGGGTTTGGGGACACAGGAAACAGTGAGGGTTTGGGGGTGTCCCCGGGGGGAGGGGACAACGGGGGGTCCCCACTGACGTCATCCAGCTGCCCGTTGTCCTCGTAGAAGCGGGCGAAGGCCACCCAGAGCCCGTGCGGGCGCCCCGTCGCCTTGAAGGGGTCCACGGTGCGGACGGCCTCCGTGTAGGTGTTGATGATCTGGGGACACGGCGGGGACACGTCGGGGACACCTCCGAACCCCCAAACCTGTCACCCCCCCCATACGCACCCCCCTGTCCCCACGTGTCCCTCCTATACCTACCCCGGAGCGCCTACGCCAGGTGTGTGTCCCCATGTCCCCCCCCCGCCCGTGTCCCCCCATGTCCCCCTGTGTCCCCATGTCCCCCTAGTGTCCCCCTGTCCACCCCAGCGTCCCCGTGTCCCCCCCGCATCCTCTGTGTTCCCCTTATACGCGCCCCGATGTCCCCATGTGTCCCCCGATGTCCCCCTGTACCCACCCCGATGTCCCTGTGCGTCTCCCCGACACGCACTCCGGTGTCCCCACGTGTCCCCGCACACCTACGCTGCTGTCCCCACGTGTCCCCCTGTATATCCCATGGTGTCCCCACGTGTGTCCCCTATAGCCACCTCAATGTCCTTGTGTCCCCTGTACACACCCTGGTGTCCCCACGCGTCCCCGATAGCCACCCCAATGTCCCCATGTGTCCCCTCTAAAGCCACCCCAATGTCTCTGTGTCTCCCTGTACGTACCCTGGTGGCACCATGTGTCCCCTGAGAGCCACCACAATGTCCCCAGGTGTCCCCTATCCCCACCCCAACGTCCCCAGGTGTCCCCTATCCCCACCCCCACGTCCCCATGTGCCCCCTATCTCACCCCAACGTCCCCAGGTGTCCCTATCCCCACCCCAACGTCCCCAGGTGTCCCCTATCCCCACCCCAACGTCCCCAGGTGTCCCCTATCCCCACCCCAATGTCCCCAGGTGTCCCCTATCCCCACCCCAACGTCCCCAGGTGTCCCCTATCCCCACCCCAACGTCCCCAGGTGTCCCCTATCCCCACCCCAATGTCCCCAGGTGTCCCCTATCCCCACCCCAATGTCCCCAGGTGCCCCTATCCCCACCTCAACGTCCCCAGGTGTCCCCTATCCCCACCCCCACGTCCCCATGTGCCCCCTATCTCACCGCAATGTCCCCAGGTGTCCCCTATCCCCACCCCAACGTCCCCAGGTGTCCCCTATCCCCACCCCGCCGTCCCCACGCCACCTGTGTCCCCATCACCCAACTCCCAGCCCCCATCCCCAACCCAGCGCCCCCAGCCACGCTCTGCCCCCGCTCCCGCTGCATCGCGTGTGAGCCCCCGCGCGCGTGTCCCCCCCCCCCCCGCGTCCCCTCTGCGTCCCCTCCGCGTCCCCACCTGCTCGGGGCGTCCCTGGTAGAGCTGCACCCGCTTGTGCCACTCGTGGACGTTGTGGGGGTTCTGGCGCAGCAGGACGCTGTTGAGCAGCAGCGGGCGCCGGGCCATCAGCTGCTCGAAGCGGGCCAGGCGCAGCTCCAGCTCCACCTCCTCTGGGGACAGCGTCGGGGACAGCGTCAGGGGACGCGGGGACCAGGGGACACGCGGGGACGGGGTGACCGGCACCCACACGGGGCGCTGGGCATCCCTCGGGGTGGGGACAGGGGGGCTGGGGACACCTATGGTGACCGGGGACACCCAGGGTGCTGGGCATCCCTCGGGGTGGGGACAGGGGGCGGGGACACTGGGGGACAAGATGAGATGACAAGGGGACACCTGGGGACAGGGTGACCGGCACCCACACGGGGCGCTGGGCATCCCCCGGGGTGGGGACAGGGGGGCTGGGGACACCCAGGGTGACCGGGACCCCCCCAGGGCACTGGGCACCACAGGGTGGGGACACCAGGGGACACCAGGGGACACACGGGGACACGCGGGGACGGGTGACCGGCACCCACACGGGCGCTGGGCATCCCTCGGGGTGGGGACAGGGGGCTGGGGACACCCAGGGTGGGGACAGGCCATCAGGGGACACCTGGGGATGTCAGGGGACACTGGGGGGACACGGGGTGTCAGGGACCCCCACAGGGCGCTGGACACCCCCGGGGCGGGCCTGGGGTGGCAGGGGAAGGCCACCGGGTGGGGAAACTGAGGCAGGGCCCCCCGGGCACCCCCAAACTCACCCTTTTTGGGGGGAAACTGAGGCAGGGCACCCCAGGCACCCCCAAACTCACTCTTTTTGGGGGGAAACCGAGGCAGGGCACCCCCAAACTCACCCTTTTTGGGGGGAAACCGAGGCAGGGCACCCCCAAACTCACCCTTTTTGGGGGGAAACTGAGGCAGGGCACCCCAGACACCCCACGTTCACCCTTTTTGGGGGGAAACTGAGGCAGGGCACCCCCAAACTCACTCTTTTTTGGGGAAACTGAGGCAGGGCACCCCCAAACTCACTCTTTTTTGGGGGGAAACTGAGGCAGGGCACCCCCAAACTCACCCTTTTTTGGGGGAAACTGAGGCAGGGCACCCCAGGCACCCCCAAACTCACCCTTTTTGGGGGGAAACTGAGGCAGGGCACCCCCAAACTCACCCTTTTTGGGGGGAAACTGAGGCAGGGCCCCCCGGGCACCCCCCACTCACCGTCCTCCTCCCGGCCCAGCTCCGCGACCGTCTCCATCTTGGCGGCGATGACGCTCTCCTCGAACTGGGCGTAGCTGTCGAAGACCTGGGTGAAGTCCCGCACCGTCATCACCGTCTGCACCGCCTCCTCGTAGACGTCCCGGGCCTGCGGGGACAGCGGGTTGGGGACAGGGACGGGGACAGGGACGGGACGGATGGGTCTGGGGTGGGGGAGGGGGGACAGGGAGGGGGGGGTGGTGGCCCTGGGGTGACATAAAGACAGGGGACCAGGGGGGTGGTGGCTCCTGGGTGACGTGGGGACAGGGGACCAGGATGGTGGTGGCTCCTGGGTGACGCTGGGACAGGGAACCAGGGTGGTGGTGGCCCTGGGGTGGTCTGGGGACAGGGGACCAGGGGGGTGGTGGCCCTGGGGTGGCCTGGGGTTGGGGTGCCGGTGGCTCCTGGACGTCCCGGGGACAGAGCACCGGGGTTGGGGTGGCTCCGACGGGGTGTGGGGACAGGTGACAGGGACCGCGGTGGCCCTGGGGTGGCAGCGGCCCTGGAGCGGCGAAGAGAAGACAAGGGCTGCGGTGGCCCTGCGGTAGGGACAGGGGACCGGGGTGGTGGCCCCCGGGGGGACAGAGACCCAGGGTGACGGTGGCCCTGGACGGCACGGGGACAGGGGACCACGTTTGCGGTGACCCCGCAAGGGTGGCGCGGGGACAAAGGACGGGCGCTGCGGTGGCCCTGGGGGGACAGAGACCCAGGCCCGCGGTGGCCCCGGGGTGGTTTGGGGAACCGGGGTTGCGGTGGCCCTGGGGTGGGGTGGGGGACAGAGACCCAGGCCCGCGGTGGCCCCAGGGCCGGCGGGTGACCGCGGGTGGCAGTTGGGGACACGTCACCTTCTCGAAGTGGCCGCTGCGGATGTAGCAGTCGGCCAGGGCGCCCCAGAGCCGGCCCAGCTGGTCGGTGAAGCGGGTGAGGCCCCCCCGGATGATGGCCCCCGCGTCCAGCGAGCGCACCCGCTCCGGGTGCTGGGAGAGCAGCTCGCACAGCTCCTGCCACAGCTGGGGGGGGCCGGGGGGGGTCAGCACCCAAAGGGACCCCCAGAGCCCCCCAGAACCCCCCAGCACCCATGGGAACCCCCAGAACCCCCCAGCACCCCTAGGACCCCCAGCACCCATGGGACCCCCCAGCACCCACACCGGGTGCTGGGAGAGCAGCTCGCACAGCTCCTGCCACAGCTGGGGGGGGACGGGGGGGGTCAGCACCCAAAGGGACCCCCAGAGCCCCCCAGAACCCCCCAGCACCCATGGGAACCCCCAGAACCCCCCCAGCACCCCTAGGACCCCCAGCACCCATGGGACCCCCCAGCACCCGGAGAGTAGCTCGCACAGCTCCTGCCACAGCTGGGGGGGGACGGGGGGGGGGGTCAGCACCCAAAGGGACCCCCAGAGCCCCCCCAGCACCCCTAGGACCCCCAGCACCCATGGGAACCCCCAGAACCCCCCCAGCACCCCTAGGACCCCCAGCACCCATGGGACCCCCCAGCACCCAGAGACGAGCTTGCCCGGCTCCGGCCCCAGCTGGGGGGGGCCGGGGGGGGGGGGGGCAGCACCCAAAGGGACCCCAGAGCCCCCAGCACCCTCCCCAGCACCCATGGGAGCCCCCAACACCCGCCGGCACCCCCACAGCACCCATGGGTGCCCCCAGCCCCTTGGCACCCCCGTTGCCCCCCAGCACCTCCCTGGTGCCCCCAAAGCCCCTTTCCCCTCCTTGACCATCCTGACCGCCCGGGTGCGTCTCCCAGCACCCATGGGTGCCCCCCAGCACCCATGGGTGCCCCCAGCCCACTTTGTCACCCCCATTGCCCCCCAGCCCCTCATCACCCCTTCAGCACCTCCCTGGTGCCCCCCAAAGTCCCCTTTCCCCCTCCTTGCCCTCCCCGGCCCCCCTGGGTGCCCCCCAGCACCCTGGGTGCCCCCCAGCACCCATGGGTGCCCCCCGAGGGTGCCCACCTGGTAATTAGACTTGCCCTCCTTGGAGACGAAGCGCTCGTCGTTAACGAGCCGGGCCAGGCGCACGGCGGCCTCGTCCAGGCGCCCCACGGAGCGCAGGTACCCCACGTACTCCTCCGCGCTCTCGGGGCTCAGCTGCGCAGGGGACACTCAGGGGCCATCCCCAACGTCCCCGACGTCCCCGACGTCCCCTGACCCGCGGCCCCTCCGGCCCCTGCCGTGTCCCCAACCCTGTCTGGTGGCACCCGCGCCGCCCCGTCCTCGCCATGAACATCTGCCATCGCTTCTGTCACCTCTGTCCCTGCTCCGTGTTCTCTCTGTCCCTGCTGTCACCTCTGTCCCTGCTCTGTCACCTCTGTCCCTCTCCGTGTCCCCTCTGTCCCTCTCTATGTCCCCCTGCCGTTGCTGTCCCTGCTCTGTGTCACCTCTGTCCCTGCTCCGTGTCCCCTCTGTCCCTCTCCGTGTCCCCCTACCGTTGCTGTCCCTGCTGTGTCACCTCTGTCCCTGCTCTGTCACCTCTGTCCCTCTCCGTGTCCCCCTGCCACTGCTGTCCCCGCTCTGTGTCACCTCTGTCCCTCTCCGTGTCCCCCTGCCGTTGCTGTCCCTGCTCTGTCACCTCTGTCCCTCTCCGTGTCCCGTCTGTCCCTCTCCGTGTCCCCCTGCCACTGCTGTCCCTGCTCTGTCACCTCTGTCCCTGCTCCGTGTCCCCTCTGTCCCTCTCCATGTCCCCCTGCCGTTGCTGTCCCTGCTCTGTGTCACCTCTGTCCCTGCTCCATGTCCCCTCTGTCCCTCTCCGTGTCCCCCTGCCGTTGCTGTCCCTGCTGTCACCGCTGTCCCTCTCCGTGTCCCCTCTGTCCCTCTCCGTGTCCCCCTGCCGTTGCTGTCCCTGCTCTGTCACCTCTGTCCCTGCTCCGTGTCCCCCTGCCACTGCTGTCCCTGCTGTCACCTCTGTCCCTGCTCCGTGTCCCCTCTGTCCCTCTCCATGTCCCCCTGCCACTGCTGTCCCTGCTCTGTGTCACCTCTGTCCCTCTCCGTGTCCCCTCTGTCCCTCTCCGTGTCCCCCTGCCGTTGCTGTCCCTGCTCTGTCACCTCTGTCCCTGCTCTGTCACCTCTGTCCCTCTCCATGTCCCCCTGCCACTGCTGTCCCTGCTGTCACCTCTGTCCCTGCTCCGTGTCCCCTCTGTCCCTCTCCGTGTCCCCCTGCCACTGCTGTCCCTGCTCTGTCACCTCTGTCCCTGCTCTGTCACCTCTGTCCCTGCTCCATGTCCCCTCTGTCCCTCTCCGTGTCCCCCTGCCGTTGCTGTCCCTGCTCTGTGTCCCCTCTGTCCCCACCCTGTATCCCTGCCACCTGTCCCTCTCCATGTGTGCCTACAGCCTGTCCCTGCCCCATGTCACCTCTGTCCCTGCTCCGTGTGTCTCTGTCACCTCTTGTCCCTGCTCCGCGTCCCCTCTGTCCCTGCTCCGCATCCCCTCTGTCCCTCTCCGTGTCCCCCTCCCATTGCCGCCCCTGGTCTGTGTCACCTCTGTCCCTGCTCTGTGTGCTCCTGTCACCTCTGTCTCTGCTCCTTGACACCTCAGTCCCTGTCCCTGGCGTCCTTTGTGTCCCCTCCACCCCCTGTGGTGTCCCCAACCCTGTCTGGTGTCACCTGTACTGCCCCATCCCTACCACAAAGACCTGCCACCATCTGTCCCTGCCCCGTGTCACCTCTGTCCCTGCTCCGTGCCACCCATCTCTGCCCCATGTGTCCCCGCGACCTCTGTCCCTGCTCTGTGTCACCTCTGTCCCTGCTCTGTGTCACCTCTGTCCCTGCTCTGTGTCCCCCCTGTCCCTGCCCCGTGTCCCACCCCCAATCCCTCCTGCTCTCCCCACCCCTCTCGACGTCGCCACGTCCCCCTGCCACCACCCAACCCACTCCGTCCCCTCCACCCCCTGCCACCCCCCAGAAGTGGCTGCCACCACCCCGGGGTGACACTGCCAGGTGTGCCACCACCCTGGGGGGACACCACCGGGTGTGCCACCACCCTGGGGGGACACTACGGGACGTGCCACCACCCTGGGGTGCCACCACCGGGTGTGCCACCACCCTGGGGGGACACTACGGGACGTGCCACCACCCTGGGAGGACACTGCTAAGTGTGCCACCACCCCGGGGCGATGCTACGGGGCGTGCCACCACCCTGGGGTGACATTATTGGGTGTTCTGTTGCCCCGGGGGTGCCACCACCGGCTGTGCCACCACCCCAGGGTGACACTACGGGGCGTGCCACCACCCTGGGGTGACACCACTGGGTGTTCCGTTGCCCCGGGGGTGCCACCACCGTGCCACCGCCCAGGTGCCACCACCCTGGGGTGCCACCACCGGCTGTGCCACCACCCCGGGGCAACACTGGCAAGCGTGCCACCACCCCGGGGGGACACTATGGGGCGTGCCACCACCCTGGGGTGCCACCACCAGGTGTGCCACCACCCCGGGGTGACACTACGGGGTGTGCCACCACCCTGGGGTGACATTATTGGGTGTTCCGTTGCCCCGGGGGTGCCACCACCGGCTGTGCCACCGCCCCAGGTGCCACCGCCCCCAGGTGCCACCACTGGGTGTGCCACCACCCTGGGGGGACACCGCTAAGTGTGCCACCACCCCGGGGTGACACTATGGGGTGTGCCACCACCCTGGGGTGCCACCACCGGCTGTGCCACCACCCCGGGGTGACACTACGGGGCGTGCCACCACCCTGGGGGGACATTATTGGGTGTTCTGTTGCCCCGGGGGTGCCACCACCGGCTGTGCCACCACCCCAGGGTGACACTACGGGGCGTGCCACCACCCTGGGGTGCCATCACTGGGTGTGCCACTACCCCAGAGGGACGCTACGGGGTGTGCCACCACCCTGGGGTGACATTATTGGGTGTTCCATTGCCCCGGGGGTGCCACCACCGGCTGTGCCACCGCCCCCAGGTGCCACCACCCCCAGGTGCCACCGCCCCCAGGCGCCACCGCCCCCGGTGCCAGCGGGTACCTTCAGGTAGCGGCGGTAGACGCGGACGGCGGTCTCGGGCAGGGGGTAGCGGCGCACGAACTGGAGGTAGAGGGGCCAGACGCGGTGGTGCTGGGTGATGGGCAGCGCCCGCAGCGCCCGGTCGAAGGTGCGGCGCGTCCGCGTGATGCGGCCCTGCTCCACCAGGAACTGGCAGTAGTCCAGCCAGATGCGGCATCCAGTTATGACAGGAGCGGGGGGGATGATCATAACAATCGGGGGTATCTTAAAATTGTAAATGTGATGCGTGATATCATGCAAATTACGGGGGAAATTTCAGGCAAAATCGTGATAAAAGATAACATGATTGGGGGTAACAAACACAATCAGAATGGCCAATTGTATCAGATAAGAACACATTATCAAATTAGGTACCAAGAAAATCAAAATATTAATCCAAATTAGGGGCGATGTAACAACCAAACCAGGTGCATTGTAAATCAAGATGTGTGACATAATCAAGATTGGGGCATGGGGCTTCAACAAATTGGGGAAGTGTGTGAACGCAGAATCAATGTCAGGAATCAGTCTGTCATTAAATAGATCAGGGCCATCATTGTGGGCTGGGGAGGTGTGTAAGGGCAGTTGTCATAAATGGGGGACTTCAGATCGGGGCTCAGAATGTGTGAAATCAGATGCGTGATATTGCGTAACAAAATGTTGGGGAATACAGGATACAGTTATA
The DNA here is from genome assembly GCF_034638445.1 of Ciconia boyciana. Taxonomy (NCBI): domain Eukaryota; kingdom Metazoa; phylum Chordata; class Aves; order Ciconiiformes; family Ciconiidae; genus Ciconia; species Ciconia boyciana. The sequence continues at coordinate 1,601,166 of NC_132964.1, forward strand.
ATGGGGCCAAGACTGCAGGGAGCGTGTGGGGCAGTATATGGGGCTGGGGGAGGCTTGTGGGGTAGTTGGGGCTGGGGAGGTGTGTGAGGGCAGTTATGGGGCTGGGGGGGCTTGATGAGGGCGGCTGTGGGCTGGGAGGGGCATGTGGAAGTAGTTGTGGGCTGGAGAGGGTGTCCGTCCCCAGAAGCCCATGGGGCTGGGGAAGGCATGCGGAGGCAGCTATGGGGCTTGAGATGTTGTCCCCCATGGCAGCTATGGGGCTGAAGCCTCCCAGGAACAGTTATGGGGCTGTAGGGGGCTTGCAGAAACAGCTATGTCCCTGTGCAGGGCACTCCATGGGGCTGGGGGGTCACCCCCAGTTCCCCATGGGCTGGGGAGGCCATCCATGTGTAAAGCAACTATGTGTCCCCGTGTCCCTGTGGGGGCAGCTATGGGGCTGGGCCCCTGAGTGGTCCCTGTCCCCATGGGGGCGCAGCTGTGGTCCCTGTCCCCGGCCCTGTCCCCCAACGTCCCCATGCCCCCAGCTCCTGTCCCCCACACCCCCTGTGTCCCTATGTCCCAGTGTCACCTCTGTGTCCCCTGTGTCACCATGTGTCCCCCTGCGCCCCCACACCCGTGTCCCCCCATGTGTCCTGTGTCCCTGTCACCCCACGTCCCTGTCCCCATGTCCCCACACGTGTCCCACGTCCCTGCCAGCTGCCCACGCCCATGTCCCCTGTGTCCCCTGGGTCATCCCTGTCCCCCCATGTCCCTGTCCCCCCATGTCACCCCCGTGTCCCCGTGTCACCCCCGTGTCCCCCCATGTCCCTGTGTCCCCCTGTGTCATCCCCGTGTCCCTGTCCCCCCATGTCCCTGTGCCATCCCCTGTCCCCCGTGTCCCTGTCCCCACCGTGTCCCTGTCCCATGTCCCTGTCCCCCTGTTACCCCCTGTGTCCCTGTCCCCATGTCCCCATGTCATCCCTGTGTCCCTGTCCCCCCGTGTCCCCACATCATCCCTGAGTCCCTGTCCCCCACATCCCCCTGTGTCCCTGTCCCGCCCGTGTCCCCGTGTCCCCCGTGTCCCCCTGTCCCCGTCCCCCATGTCCCCCTGTGTCCCTGTCCCCCATGTCCCCCCTGTGTCCCTGTCCCCCATGTCCCCTGTCTCCCCGTGTCCCCCATGTCCCTGTCCCCCGTCCCTGTGTCCCCCTGTGTCCCTGTCCCCCCGTGTCCCCACATCATCCCTGTGTCCCTGTCCCCCCGTGTCCCCATGTCCCCCCTGTGTCCCTGTCCCCCGTGTCCCTGTCCCCCCGTCCCCGTGTCCTCCTGTCCCCCCGTCCCTGTCCCCCCGTGTCCCTGTCCCCACCGTGTCCCCATCCCCCTGTCCCCCCGTCCCCCTGTCCCCGTCCCGCGTCCCCACCTTGTGCATGAAGACGAGGGCGCGCTCGTGGCAGCCGTTGGCCTCCTCGTAGGCGGGGTCCCCGGGGCAGCGCCCCTTCACCTGCTGCCCCCGCTGCCGCAGGTACTGGTACCACAGCTTGTAGCTGCGGGGACGCGCCCGTCACCCGCCACCCCGGCCACCCCGCCACCCCCTGTCACCGCCCTGCCACCCCTGCCACCACCACCACCCTGCCACCCCCTGCCATCCCCTGTCACCACCCTGCCACTCCCTGCCACCACCCTGCCATCCCCTGTCACCCCCGTCACCACCCTGCCACCCCCTGTCACCACCCTGCCACCACCCTGCTATCCCCTGCCACCACCATCACCCCCTGCCACCCCCTGTCACCACCTGCCATCCCCTGCCACCACCCTGCCATCCCCTGCCACCCCCTGTCACCACCCTGCCACTCCCTGCCACCACCCTGCCATCCCCTGTCACCCCACCCCTGCCACCCCCTGCCACCCCTGTCACCACCCTGCCACCCCCATCACCCCCTGCCACCTGTCACCACCCTGCCACCCCCTGCCACCCCCTGCCACCACCCTGCCACCCCCATCACCCCCTGCCACCCCCTGCCACCCCCTGCCATCCCCTGTCACCACCCTGCCACCACCATCACCCCCTGCCACCCCCTGTCACCACCCTGCCAACCTGCCACCCCCTGCCACCCCCTGCCACCACCATCACCCCTGCCACCCTGCCACCCCCTGCCACCCCCTGCCACCACCCTGCCACCCCCTGCCATCCCCTGTCACCACCCTGCCACCCCCATCACCCCCTGCCACCCTGTCACCACCCTGCCACCCCCCTGTCACCACCCTGCCACCCCCATCACCCCCTGCCACCCCCTGCCACCCCCTGTCACCACCCTGCCACCCCCCCATGACCACCGCTTGTCACCCCCTACCAGTGCAAAGGGACATGGGATGTCCCTTGTCACCCACGAGGGGACCCTGGAGATCCCTGTCACCCCCTGCCCCATTGAGGGACACAGGATGTCCCTTGTCACCCACGAGAGCACCCTAAAAGTCCCTTGTCACCCACTTGCCCCCTGAGGAGGCCTGGCACGCCCCTGTCACCGCCCCGCTCCCTAAGGTGACACAGGATGTCCTTGTCACCCCTGAGATGACCCAGCACGTCCCTGTCACCCCCCTGCCCCTCACGAGGGGACACAGGATGTCCCCACCGCTCCCCCACCCCACAAGGGCCCCCCCGAAGTCCCTGTCCCCCACAGGGGCACCCCAGAGGTCCCCGTCCCCCCTTCCCCCTCAAGGGGACCCCGAGGTCCCCGTCCCCCATGGGGACACCCAGGATGTCCCTGTTGTCCCCCCACCTCCCAAGGTGCCCCTGTGTCCCCCTCTGCCCCCGAGTCCCCGTGTCCCTGTCGTCCCCCCGAGGTCCCTGAGTCCCCCTGCCACCCCCGAGGTCCCCGTGTCCCTGTCCCCTCCTGTGTCCCTGTCCCCCCGAGGTCCCTGTCTCCCCCTCACCCCCTGAAGTGTCCCCATGTCCCTGTCCCCTCCTGCCCCCCGTGTCCCCATCCTCCATGAGGACACCCATGATGTCCCTGTCCCCCCGCCCGAGATGCCCCCGTGTCCCTGTCCCCCCCGTGTCCCTGTCCCCCCCGAGGTCCCTGTGTCCCCGTCCCTCCTGTGTCCCTGTCGGCACCCCGAGTCCCTGTCTCCCTGTCCCCCCATGTCCCTGTCCCCCCAAGGTCCCCGTGTCCCTGTGTCCCCCCGGGTCCCTGTGTCCCCCAAGGTCCCTGTGTCCCCATCCCCCAAGTCCCTGTGTCCCTGTCCCCCCCATGTCCCTGTCTGCACCCCCGAGTCCCCATCCCCCCGTGTCCCTGTCCCCCCGAGGTCCCTGTGTCCCCGTCCCTGTGTCCCTCCGTGTCCCTGTCTGCACCCCGAGTCCCCGAGTCCCTGTCCCCCCGTGTCCCCATGTCCCCCGAGTCCCTGTGTCCCCATCCCCCCTGTGTCCCTGTCCCCCCGTGTCCCTGTCCCCCCGAGGTCCCTGTGTCCCTCCGTGTCCCTGTCTGCACCCCAGTCCCCGAGTCCCTGTCCCCCCTGTGTCCCTCTGTCCCCCGAGTCCCTGTGTCCCCATCCCATGTCCCCATCCCCCCTGTGTCCCCTGTGTCCCTGTCCCCCCCGTGTCCCTGTCCCCCCGAGGTCCCTGTGTCCCCTCTGTGTCCCTGTCTGCACCCCCGAGTCCCGAGTCCCTGTCCCCCCGTGTCCCCATGTCCCTCCCGAGTCCCTGTGTCCCCATCCCCCGTGTCCCCATCCCCCCATGTCCCTGTGTCTCCCCAGGTCCCTGTGTCCCCTCCATGTCCCTGTCTGCACCCCCAGTCTCCGAGTCCCTGTCCCCCCGTGTCCCTGTGTCCCCATCCCCCATGTCCCCATCCCCTGTGTCCCTGTCCCCCCAGGTCCCCATGTCCCTGTGTCCCCTCCATGTCCCTGTCTGCACCCCAGTCCCGAGGTCCCCGTCCCCCGTGTCCCCCCGTGTCCCCGTCCCCCGTGTCCCCCGCGTCCCCACCTGCCGGGCAGCTCCCTGAGGGCGCGCTCGAAGAGGAGGTTGAGGCGGGCGGGCGGCCCCGGCGCCGGGCCTGGGCGTAGCGCAGCCAGCAGCGCACCGAGAAGGGGTTGCGCAGGAGCTCCTCCTCGTGCTGCACGTCCTCCTCCTCCTGGGGACACCCCGGTGAGGGCAGCGCGACGGACGGGGACGGGACGGGGGACGGGGGACGGGATAAGGGGATGGGGACGGGGGACGGGACGGGGGACGGGGGACGGGGACGGGGGACGGGGGACGGGGGATGGGGACGGGACGGGGGATGGGGGATGGGGATGGGGGATGGGGGACGGGGGACAGGGACAGGGACGGGGACAGGGATGGGGGACGGGACAGGGATGGGGGACAGGGATGGGGGACGGGACGGGACAGGGATGGGGGACGGGGACGGGACAGGGATGGGGGACGGGACAGGGACGGGGGTGGGGGGACGGGGACAGGGGGACAGGGGGACAGGGATGGGGGACAGGGACAGGGATGGGAGAAGGGGGAAGGGGGACAGGGACGGGAGGGGGACAGGGACGGGAGGGGACAGGGACGGGAGGGGACAGGGACGGGGAGGGGGACAGGGACGGGGAGGGGGACAGGGACGGGGAGGGGGACGGGGTGGGGGGGGACGGGGACAGCAGGACAGGGACAGAGGAGAAGGGTGACAGTGGGACAGGGACGGGGGGATGGGGACACGGTGGACAGGGTGAGGGGGGACAGGGACAGTAAGACAGGGACATGGACAGTGGGGACAGGGTGAGGGGGGACGGGACACGGGGATGGGGACATGGACAGTGGGGACAGGGTGAGGGGGGACGGGGACACGGGGGACGGGGACATGGACAGTGGGGACAGGGTGAGGGGGGACGGGGACACGGGGAGTAGAAATCGGGGGGGACAGGGAGGGAGACGGAGGAGTGGGGACGGGGACACGGAGCAGCGGGGTTGGGGACACGGAGCAGCGGGACGGGACGCAGGGGACAGGGACAGGGTGAGGGGGATGGGGACACGGGGAGCAGAAATGAGGGGGAGGGGGAGAGGGACACGGAGCAGTGGGGACGGGGACAGCAGGGACAGGGAGTGAGAACAGGGGGTGACAGGGAGCAGGAATGAGGGGGATGGGGACGGGGGGTGACGGGGATGGTGACAAGGGGTGCTGGGGACAAGGGGTGATGGGGACGGGGGTGACGGGGACGGGGGTATCGGGGACGGGGGTATCGGGGACGGTGACGGGGACAAGGGGTGATGGGGACGGGGGACGGGGGACGGGGGGGTGACGGGGATGGGGAAGGGGGTGACGGGGAAGGGGGAAGGGGGGTGACGGGGATGGGGGTGACGGGGATGGGGGGTGACGGGGATGGGGGTGACGGGGATGGGGGGTGACGGGGAAGGGGGTGACGGGGATGGGGGTGACGGGAAGGGGGTGACGGGGAAGGGGCAGGAGGAGAGGGGGGACGGGGACGGCAGCGGGGCCGGGGCGGTGACGGGAACACGGGAGGGGACGCGGGAACGAGAACGGGGACGCGGGCGCGGGAGGAGACGGGGACGGGGGGTGACAGGGAGGGGACAGGGACACGGGGACAGGGAGGGGACAGGGACACGGGGACAGGGAGGGGCCCCAGGCCGCGCCCCCCGCGGGGTCCCGCCCCCCGCACTCACGAAGCGCAGCTCGGGCCGCTCCAGCTCCAGCTCCAGCTCCAGCCCCGCTCCCGGCCCCGGCCCCGGCCCCGGCCCCGGCCCCGGCCCCGCTCCCGGCCCCGGCTCCTCCCGCTCCGGCATCTCCGCCTCGTCCGCCATCTTCCCCCGCTCCGCCAGCACTTCCGGCGGGCCGCGATGACACCACTTCCGCTCGCCCAGCTCCTCCTCGCTCATTTCCCGCGCTCTCATTGGTCGCCGCTCCCGCCCTTCAGGATCTCGCCCCTCCCTCCTCCGTCGCGCGCCTCTAAGCCAACAGGCGGCGGCGGTGCTGGGCGCTGGACCAATGGGTGAGCGCCGTGTTGCGGGGTGGGAGGCGGAAGTGCCGGGGCCCTGGCGGCGCCATGGGGGTGAAGCTGGAGATCCTGCGGGTGCGCGGGGGGGGACACGGGGGACAGCGGGGACGGCGTGGCACAGGCGATGGGGACGGGGGTGACAGTGGGGACACGGGTGACGGCGGTGGGGACAGGGGGTGACAGCCCAGTACGGGTGACGGGGATGGTGGGTGGCACTGGGGACACAGGTGACAGCAGTGGGGACAGGGGGTGGCACTGGGGACACCTTGACACAGGTGATGGGGACGGGGGTGACAGTGGGGACACGGGTGATGGCGGTGGGGACAGTGGGTGGCACCGGGGACACCTTGGCACAACGACTGGGGACAGCAGGTGACAGCTCAGCACAAGTGACACTGATGGGGACAGTGGGTGGCACCAGGGACACCTTGGCACAGGTGATGGGGACAGTAGGTGACAGTGGGGACACAGGTGCCAGCAGTGGGGACAGGGGGTGACAGTGGGGACACCTTGACACAGGTGATGGGGACAGTAGGTGACAGTGGGGACACAGGTGACAGCAGTGGGGACAGGGGGTGGCACTGGGGACACCTTGACATAGGTGATGGGGACAGTAGGTGACAGCGGGGACACGTTGACACAGGTGATGGGGACAGTAGGTGACAGTGGGGACACAGGTGACAGCAGTGAGGACAGGGGGTGACAGTAGGTGACAGTGGGGACACCATGACACAGGTGATGGGGACAGTAGGTGACAGTGGGGACACGGGTGACGGTGGTGGGGACAGTGGGTGGCACCGGGGACACCTTGGCACAACGACTGGGGACAGCAGGTGACAGCTCAGCACAAGTGACACTGATGGGGACAGTGGGTGGCACCAGGGACACCTTGGCACAGGTGATGGGGACAGTAGGTGACAGTAGGTGACAGTGGGGACACAGGTGACAGCAGTGGGGACAGGGGGTGACAGTGGGGACACCTTGACACAGGTGATGGGGACAGTAGGTGACAGTGGGGACACAGGTGACAGCAGTGGGGACAGGGGGTGGCACTGGGGACACCTTGACATAGGTGATGGGGACAGTAGGTGACAGCGGGGACACGTTGACACAGGTGATGGGGACAGTAGGTGACACTGGGGACACAGGTGACAGCAGTGAGGACAGGGGGTGACAGTAGGTGACAGTGGGGACACCATGACACAGGTGATGGGGACGGGGGTGACATGGGGACACGGGTGACGGCAGTGGGGACAGCGGGTGGCACTGGGGACACCTTGGCACAACGACTGGGGACAGCAGGTGACAGCTCAGCACAGGTGACACTGATGGGGACAGTGGGTGGCACCAGGGACACCTTGGCACAGGTGATGGTGACAGTAGGTGACACTGGGGACACAGGTGACAGCAGGGGGTGACAGTGGGGACACCTTGGCACAGGTGATGGGGACAGTAGGTGACACTGGGGACACAGGTGACAGCAGTGGGGACAGTAGGTGGCACTGGGGACACAGGTGACAGCAGTGAGGACAAGGGGTGACAGTAGGTGACAGTGGGGACACCATGACACAGGTGATGGGGACGGGGGTGACAGTGGGGACACAGGTGACAGCAGTGGGGACAGGGGGTGACAGCCCAGTACGGGTGATGGGGATGGTGGGTGACAGTGGGGACACAGGTGACAGCAGTGGGGACAGTAGGTGACAGTGGGGACACCATGACACAGGTGATGGGGACGGGGGTGACAGTGGGGACACAGGTGACAGCAGTGGGGACAGGGGGTGGCACTGGGGACACCTTGACACAGGTGATGGGGACAGTAGGTGACAGTGGGGACACGGGTGACGGCGGTGGGGACGGCGGGTGGCACTGGGGACACCTTGGCACAACGACTGGGGACAGCAGGTGACAGCTCAGCACAGGTGACACTGATGGGGACAGTGGGTGGCACCGGGGACACCTTGACACAGGTGATGGGGACAGTAGCTGGCACTGGGGACACGGGTGACAGCAGTGGGGACAGGGGGTGGCACCGGGGACACCTTGACACAGGTGATGGGGACGGGGGTGACATGGGGACACGGGTGACGGCGGTGGGGACGGCGGGTGGCACCGGGGACACCTTGGCACAACGACTGGGGACAGCAGGTGACAGCTCAGCACAGGTGACACTGATGGGGACAGTGGGTGGCACCGGGGCACAAGTGACAGCGCTGGGGACGGCGGGTGGCACTGGGTGACCCTGGGGCAGAGGTGACAGCGCTGGGGACAGTGGGTGACACGGGGGGGACACCCTGGCACAGGCGCTGGGGACGGCGGGTGGCACCGGGGACACCCGGGCCCAGGTGCCACCCTCCTGCCCTCAGCCGGGTGACGCTGATGTCACCGGCTGGGGGGGTGACGGGGTGGCCCTGTCCCCGTCCCTGTCCCCAGATGCTGCTCTATTTGTCCTTCCCCGTCGGCGTCTTCTGGGTCTCCAACCAGGCCGGGTACTTCCAGCGGCACGTGGTGCAGCGCAAGGTGGGGAGGGGCGGGGGTGGGGAGGGGCGGCCCTGCCACCTGGGTCCCCTTGGGGCGGGGGAGGGGCGGCCCGGATGCCTGGGTCCCTTGGCGGAGGGGAGGGGCGGCCCTGACACCTGGGTCCCGAGGGGGAGGGGCAGCCCAATCACCTGGGTCCCCTTGGGGTGGGGGAGGGGCGGTCTGGACGCCTGGGGGTGGGGGAGGGGCAGCCCCGACACCTGGGTCCCCTTGGGGTGGGGGAGGGTGGCCCCGACACCTGGGTCCCTTGGGGGTGGGGGAGCAGCGGCCCGGATGGTTGGGTCCCTTGGGGGTGGGGGAGGGGCAGTCTAGACACCTGGGGTGGGGGAGGGGCGGTCTAGACACCTGGGGGGAGGGGCGGCCCTGACACCTGGGTCCCTTGGGGGTGGGGGAGGGACGGCTGGGTCCGCTGGGGTGGGGGAGGGGCAGCCCCAACACCTGGGTCCCCTTGGGGTGGGGGAGGGGCGGTCTGGATGCCTGGGGTCCCTTGGCGGGTGGGGGAGGGGCAGCCCGGACACCTGGGTCCCTTGGCGGGTGGGGGAGGGGCAGCCCTGTCCCCTGGGTCCCCGGGTGCCCCTGCCCCTCCCCGCTGACCCCGCTCCCTTTCCCAGAGGGAGATCTTTCCTCCGGACGACCCCGCCCGGGTGAGAGACCCCGTGTCCCCAACGTGTCCCCAACGTGTCCCCCGTGTCCCCCCCATGTCCCCAGCGTCCCCCGTGTCCCCCCCCAGTGTCCCCAGCGTGTCCCCAGGTGTCCCCAACATCTCCCCCCACCCCCGATGACTCCCTGGTGTCCCCAGCGTCCCCCGCGATGTCCCCAACAACCCCCTCAATGTCCTCACAGCGTCCCCCCGGTGTCCCCAACGTCCCCAACATCTCCCCATGTCCCCAATGCCCCCCCCCATCCCCCGTGTCCCCGACATCCCCCGTGTCCCCAAAGTGTCCCTTCCCCCCCCCCCTTGCCGGTGCCACCGCAGCCCCACGTCAGGTAGGGGGTGACACGGGCGACACCTCCGCACCTGGGGACGCTCGTGACGCTCCTGTCCCCTCCCCGGGGCCACCCGTGTGTCCCTGCTGTCCCCTGAGCCCCCCGTGTCCCCCCCAGCGGCGGGCGATGGCGGAGCTGAAGCGGCGCCTGCGGGAGGGGAAGGGGACACAGGAGTGAGGGGACGCGGGGACATCCGGCCACCGCCACCCCCTGCCACCCCCGCGGTGACACAGGGGACCCGTGGCGGCGTCGGTGACAAAGGGGACACGTGGCTTCATCTTCCTGCCGTCGCCGGGACCGCGTTGGTGACAGAGGGGACACGTGGCTGCGTCTTGTCGCCGTGGCTCGATGCCATCGCCGTGGTCGCGTCGGTGACAAAAGGGACGTGTGGCCGCAGCCTGATGCCATCGCCGTGACCGCGTTGGTGACAGAGGGGACGTACGGCTACGTCCCGTCACCGTGGATTTGTCCCCGGTGCCGCCGCCGTGACCGCATTGGTGACAAGGAGGACACGTGGCCGCGTTTTGTCACCACGGCCGTGTCTCGATGCCACCGCCGTGGCCCCGCCGGTGACAGAGGGGACACATTGTGACGCCATCGCCGTGACCACGTTGGTGACAGAGGGGACGCGTGGCTTCATCCTGATGGCATCGGTGACAGAGGGGACGTATGGCCGCATTTTGTCACCGTGTCTGTGACACGAGGGACACGTGGCCGCATCCTGATGCCACCGCTGAGCCGGCGCGGGTGACAGATGGGACACGTGGCCGCCCCCGTGTCCCTGCGCTGGCAGCGTCACTGTGACGGCCGGTGACAGGGGGACTCGCGTCTGTACCTGCCACCGTCCCGGTGCCATCGCCGTCACCTCGGCGTTGGAGGGGACAAGTGACACCCCTGGGTGTCCCCACCCCCCAATAAAGGGCGCTGGCACCGGCACCGCCTGCGTGGGGGGGTCACGGTGACAGGGGGGTCCCCAGGGTGTCACCAGGGGGGGTCGGTGTCCCCCAGGGTGTCACCGGGCAGTGGCTTGGGGGTTCCCTAGTGCCACCTGGGGGTCCCGTGTCCCTTGGGGACCACGTGTCCCCCCTGCGTCACCTCTGGCGTGGGTGTCCCCTAGTGCCACCCCCCACGTGTGTCCTGTGTCCCCTAGTGTCACCTACCGGCCATGGGTGTCCCCTAGTGCCACCCCCCACATGTGCCCTGTGTCCCTTAGTGTCACTCATCTGCCGTGGGTGTCCCCTGTCCCCTAGTGCCACCCCCCACGTGTGCCCTGTGTCCCCTAGTGTCACCCACCAGCCGTGGGTGTCCCCTGTCCCCTAGTGCCACCCCCCACGTGTGCCCTGTGTCCCCTAGTGTCACCTCTCTGCCGTGGGTGTCCCCTAGTGCCACCCCCACGTGTGCCCTGTGTCCCTTAGTGTCACCCACCAGCCGTGGGTGTCCCCTGTCCCCTAGTGCCACCCCCCATAGATGTCCTGTGTCCCTTAGTGTCACTCACCTGCCGTGGGTGTCCCCTAGTGCCACCCCCCACGTGTGCCCTGTGTCCCCTAGTGTCACCTCTCTGCCGTGGGTGTCCCCTGTCCCCTAGTGTCACCCCCCATGTGTGTCCTGTGTCCCTTAGTGTCACCCCTCTGCTGTGGATGTCCCCTAGTGCCACCCCCCCACGGATGCCCTGTGTCCCCTAGTGTCACCCACCTGCCGTGGGGGTCCCCTAGTGCCACCCCCCCAGTGCCCCATGTCCCCTGGTGCCACCCAGTGGTGGTGGGTGCCTTGGCCCCTCCACCCCGGGGTGCCACCCCCCTCCCCCAGGCCACCCCTTGTCCCCAGGCGTCCCAGGCCCCACGGCGATGACATCAGGGGGGTTTATTGCGGGGCGACAGGCTGGGGGGGGACGACACAGGGTGACATCGCGGCCTCGGGGTCCTGGGGGGGGCGGTGGCACCGCCTGGCTCCGGGGGCTCAGTCCTGGGGGTGGGGGTGGTGGCACCGGGGGTCCCCGGGGTGTCCCCACCCTGGCTGTCCCCCAGGTCCCCCTCCCCGGGTGCTCCCCCCTTTGTGTCTCCCCCGGTGCCTCCCCTGCTCTGGGTGCCCCCCGGGTCCCCCTCCCCAGGTGTCCCCCCAGGTCCTCCCCTCCCCACCCCCCCGGGTGCTCCCCCACCCCGGCTCCCCTCTCCAGCCCCCTCCATCTCCCCTGCCCAGTGTCGTGTGTCCCCCCAGCCCCCTCCCAGCTGCCCCCCCGGGTGCTCCCCCCGGTGTCACCCCTCCGGGTGCTCCCCCTCCTCCCCGTGTCCCTCCCCGTCTGCTCCCCCCACCTTGATGTCGTCCCCACCCCCTCCGGGTGCCGCCCCCGTGTCCCCCCACCCCATCTGCTCCCCCCCCCGTGTCCCCCACCCCACCTGCTCCCCCCAGGTCCCCCCTTGGTGTCGTCCCCCGCCCCCTCCGGGGGCTCCCCCACCTGCTCTCCCCCATCTCCCCTCCCCAGCCCCCCACCCCATCTGCTCCCCCCAGCCCCCCCTCCCCCCGCCGCTGCCCCCAGCCCGGCTCGTCCCTCCCCACCCCCGGGTGCTCCCCCCAGGTCCCCCCTCCCCAGTCCCCCCACCTGGGGCCCCCTGGGGCAGCCGCCCCGCCGGCAGCCGCTGCTCGTCCATGCGCCGGCCCTGGGCGCTCGCCAGCAGCTCCAGCAGCGCCGCCAGCTCGGGGGCGGCGGGCTGCCCCCCTGCACCCACGCATGGCACCCACGGCCGGCACCCCCGCCGCACCCGCACCCTCCCACGGCATCCCCCACGGCCCCCGCGGAACCCCGTGGCAGCCACCGCCACCCGCGGCATCACCCACGGCACCCGCACCCTCCCACGGCATCACCCACGGCCGCCCGCGGAACCCTCGTGGCACCCACCGCCACCCGCGGCATCACCCACGGCACCCACGCAATCCCCACGGCACCCACGCCCCCCCAGCATCACCCACGGCATCCCCTACGGCACCCGCCGCCACCCGCGATGTCCCCGCGGCACCCACGCAATCCCCACGGCACCCACCCCCCAGCATCACCCACGCCCCTCTCCGCGGCACCCACAGCCCCCGCGGCACCCACGCAATCCCCACGGCACCCCTCCCCCACCCACCATCACCCACGCCCCTCTCCGCGGCACCCACAGCCCCCGCGGCACCCACCCCACCCCCCAGCATCACCCACGCCCCTCTCCGCGGCACCCACGCGGTCCCCACGGCGCCCATACCCCCCCACAGCACCACCCACGGCGTCCCCGCGTCCCCTCCCCAGCGGTGCCCCCCATGTCCCCCGCCTCCCCGGTCTCCAGTGCCCCGCCCCACCCCGCCGTGTCCCCACGCCCCCGTGTCCCCTGTCCCCCGTGTCCCCGCACTGGCAGTGCCCCCATGTCCCCCGGTCCCCATTGTTCTCGCTGTCCCCCCCTGCCCCGCGCCCCCTGCGCCTCCCGTGTCCCCCCGTGTCCCCTGTCCCCCGTGTCCCGCCGTGTCCCCCGTGTCCCCCCGTGTCCCCTCGTGTCCCCTGTGTCCCCTCACCGCCGGGCCCCCCAGGCTGCAGCGCTGCTCGTCCATGCGGCTGCCCTGCTCCGAGCTCAGCAGCGAGAAGAAGCCCTCCTGCTCCGGGGACCCCCCCGCTTCCGGGGAACCCCCCTGTGCCGGGGACCCCCCTGCTCCGGGGAACCCCCTGCAACGGGGACACCCCCGGTCATGGGGGCCCCCCTGAAAGGGGGACCCTCTGGTCCAGGATCCCCCCTGTAATGGGGACCCCCCCCTTGTTCCGGGGACCCCCCCTGTAATGGGGACCCCCTGGTCGACGACCCACCTGTAACGGGGAACCCCCTGTTCCGGGGACCCCCCTGTTCCGGGGACCCCCCCCATAATGGGGACCCCCTGATCCGGGGTGATCCCCCCCCGGTCTGAGACCCCCGCTGTAATGGGGACCCCCTGGTCCACGACCCCCGTAACGGGGAACCCCCTGTTCCGGGGACCCCCTGTAATGGGGACCCCTGGTCCACGACCCCCGTAACGGGGAACCCCCGTGTTCCGGGGACCCCCCCCATAATGGGGACCCCTGATCCGGGGTGACCCCCCGGTCTGAGACCCCCTGTAATGGGACCCCCGCTACGGGGACACCCCCGGTGATGGGCACCCCTGATCCGGGGACCCCCTGCCCGCTCCGGGACCCCCCAGTGATGGGGAACCCCTGAAACGGGGACCCCCCTGCTACGGGGACCCCCACATTGCAAAGGGCACCCCCGAAATGGGCCCCCTCCCCGCAAAGGGGACACCTCCCGGTAATGGGGACCCCCTGAAACGGGGACCCCTGGTCCAGGACCCCCGTAACGGGGACCCCCTGTTCCGGGGACCCCCTGCTATGGGGACACCCCTCTGACGGGCATCCCTGATCCGGGGACCCCCCTGCAACGGGGACCCCCCACTGCACAGGGCACCCCGAAATGGGGGACCCCTCCTGCTCCGGGCCCCCCCCCGCAACGGGGACCCTCCGAAACGGGGACCCCCCCGTTCGGAGGGGCCCCCTGTTTCTGGGGCCCCTCTGCAATGGGGACCCCCTGTATCCCCCCACGGGCGCCCCCAACCCCCCTGTGCCCCCCATGGGTGCCCCCACCCCGCATTGCCGCCCCCACCACCACCCATGGGTGCCCCCACCCCGGGCGCCCACCCCACACCCCAACACCCCCTCATGGGTGCTCCCCCCCCCCCACGGGTGCCCCCACCCACGGGTGCCCTCACCCCGCGGGCGCGTGGCCGGGCGCTGTCCCCCCCGGGGTGGCCATGGTGGGTGCAGCACCCACACCCCACGCCGCGCCTTATACCCCCGCCCCCCCCCGCGCAGCCGGATCAGCGGGGGGGGGGTCACCGGGGGAGGGGGACACGGGGGGACACGGGGGACGCAGGGACGATGGGAGCGCGGGGGGGGGACACGGCTGCACGGGGCGTGCGGGGGGGCTGGGGGCACCCATGGGTGCTGTGGGGTGCCCGTGGGGGCTCTGGGGTGCCCCCGGGTGCTGTGGGGTGCTCTGGGTGTCCGTGGGTGCTGTGGGGTGTCCGTGGGTGCTCCGGGTGTCCATGGGTCTTTTGGGGTGCCCGTGGGTGCTGTGGGGTGCCCAGGGATGTCCGTGGGTGCCCCCGGGTGCTGTGGGGTGCTCTGGGTGTCCGTGGGTGCTGTGGGGTGCCCCCGGGTGCTGTGGGGTGCCCAGAGATGTCCGTGGGTGCTGTGGGGTGCCCGTGGGTGCTCCGGGTGTCCATGGGTCTTTTGGGGTGCCCGTGGGTGCTGTGGGGTGCCCAGGGATGTCCGTGGGTGCTGTGGGGTGCCCGTGGGTGCTGTGGGGTGCCCAGGGATGTCCGTGGGTGCTGTGGGTGCCCGTGGGTGCTGTGGGGTGCCCAGGGATGTCCGTGGGTGCCCGTGGGTGCTGTGGGGTGCCCAGGGATGTCCGTGGGCGCTGTGGGGTGCCCGTGGGTGCTGTGGGGTGCCCAGGGATGTCCGTGGGTACTCTGGGGTGCTGTGGGGTGCCCAGGGATGTCCGTGGGTGCTGTGGGGTGCCCGTGGGTGCTGTGGGGTGCCCTGTGCACTTCAGGGCTGCTGTGGGTGCTCCGGGCACCCACGGGTGCCGTAGGCTCGCAGCCGGGGGGCGGGGGCGGGTGGCTGTGGGGGGTGATGGGTGGGGCCCCCCGCCCCGCCGTGTCCCCAATCCCCCCCTGGCAGCCGCGAGCAATTAACCAAATGGCGCTTAATTGCACCCATAATCCCCCCCCCGCACCCACGGGGGGGCCCGGCCGCCAGGGTCCCCTCTCCCCCCTCCGGGGAGCCATTTTAGGCGGGGGGGAGGAGGAGGGGGTGAGCTGTGCTCCCCCCCACCCGCGTGGGTGCCATAGCACCCATGGGTGCTGCGGGGGGAGCACCCATCACTGGGGGGGGCAGGGCTGATCCAGCCCCGCCAGCGGCTCCACGCAGCTCCGCGGGGTGGGGACGTGGCTGGGCCCTGGGAGGGGGTGACACGGGTGACATGGGGGGGGGCAGCACCCTGTGTGTCGTCGTGTCCGTGTCCCCCCACCCGTGGGTGCCACTCACCCCTGGGGACATCGCAGGCGGCGGCCAGGGCCACCCCCCAGGAGGGAGACGAGGAGTTGGGGACCCCCCGCCCCCCAGTGTCCCCATAACCCCCAATGTCCCCCTGTGTCCCCAAGTATCCCCCTGTGCCCCCCAGTGTCCCCCAGTGTCCCCCAGTACCTCCCAGTTCCCCCCAGGGTCTCCTCTGTCCCCTGGTGCCCCCCATGTCCCCAGGTGTCCCCCAATGTCCCTCAAGGTCCCCCAGTGTCCCCCAGTACCCCCAGGGCCCCTTCTGTCCCCTGGTGTCCCCCCACCGTGTCCCCAAGTGTCCCCCCAGTGTCCCCAGTTATCTCCCAGTGTCCCCAAGTGTCCCCCAGTGCCCCCCAGTCTCCCCCAGTACCCCCAGGGTCTCTTCTGTCCCCTGCTGTCCCCCCACCGTGTCCCCTGGTGTCCCCCAATGTCCCCTCTGCGTCCCAAATTACCCCTCCCACTGCTCCCAGTTACTCCCAGTGTCCCCATGTCCCCTGGTGTGTCCCCCAGTGTCCCCAGTTACCCCCAGTTGCCCCCCAGTTACCCCTTGGTGTCCCCCAGTTACCTCCCCGGTGCCCCCCAGTGTCCCCAGTGCCCCCCGGTGTCCCGCAATGTCCCCTCTGTGTCCCCAACTACCCCTCCCAGTGCTCCCAGTCCCTCCCAGTGCCCCCCAGTCCCCCCCAGTCACCCCCCGTGCCCCCCCACAGCCACCGGGGTGCTGGGGGGGCGGGCGAAGGGCCACGTCCCCTCCCTGGGGACCCCGAGTGCCCCTGTCCCCTCCCCGGGGGTCCCCAAGCCCCGGGTCCCCTCCCTGGGGTCCCCCAGGGCCCCTGGCCCCTCCCCGGGGGTCCCCAAGGCCCCACGTCCCCTCCCCGGGGGTCCCCAAGCCCCGGGTCCCCTCCCCAGGGACCCTGAGCACCCACGTCCTCTCCCTGGGGTCCCTGAGCCTCCGTGTCACCTCCCGGGGGACCCTGAGTCCCCATGTCCCCTCCCTGTCCCCCCATGTCCCCCCCATGTGCCCCCCGTGTCCCCTCACCTCCATGACGTCCTTGGTGGCGGGGGACCCAGTGGGACAGCTGGCGGGTGGCCTGGGGACGGTCCCAGGCCTCGGGGCACAGACACCCGCCCTGGGGCACGGGGTGAGGGGACAGGGCCACCGCCATGTGGGGACACCCACGGGGACACCCAGGGACGGGGACACCCACGGGGACACGCAGGGATGGGGATGCGCAGGGATGGGGACACCCATGGGGACACCCAGGGACAGGGACACCCACGGGGACACCCAGGGATGGGGACGCACAGGGATGGGGACACCCAGGAACAGGGACACCCAGGGACAGGGACACCTGTGGGGACACCCAGGGACAGGGACACCCACGGGGACACCCAGGGATGGGGACGCGCAGGGATGGGGACACCCAGGGACAGGGACACCCAGGGACAGGGACACCCGGGGACAGGGACACCCATGGGGACACCCAGGGATGGGGACACCCACGGGGACACCCAGGGACAGGGCCTCGGACAGGGGGTCCCGTGGGGGGGCACCCATGGGTGGGGGTATGGGGACAACGGGGGTGACGGGGGCGACACAGGGGTGACGGTGACAGAGGTGACGGGGGTGACGTGGGGACCCCCAGGGATGAGGGGACACGGGGGGGGGCGGGGGTCAGGGTGGGGGTTGGGGTGCAGGGCGGGGGGGTGCTCCCACCCATGGGTGCCCGTGGTCCCCAAGGTCCCCCCACGTGGTCTCAGGGTGCCCCCACCCACGGGTGCCACCCTCTATGGCTGCTCCCCACCCATGGGTGTCCCTGCCTCGGGTGCTCCCCACCCGTGCCCGCCTCCCACCCACTGGTGCCCCCACCCATGGGTGCCCCCACCCATAGGTTTGCCCAAGCAGGGCTATGCCCACCCGCGGGTGGCCCCACCCGTGGGTGCCCCCGCCCTATGGGTGCCCCCACCCCCATGGGTGTCCCCACAGGTGTCCCTGTCCCTGGGTGTCCCTGTCCCTGGGTGTCCCCGTGGGTGTCCCTGTCCCTGGGTGTCCCCATCCCTGGGTGTCCCCGTGGGTGTCCCTGTCCCTGGGTGTCCCCACAGGTGTCCCTGTCCCTGGGTGTCCCCATCCCTGGGTGTCCCCGTGGGTGTCCCTGTCCCTGGGTGTCCCCATCCCTGGGTGTCCCCGTGGGTGTCCCTGTCCCTGGGTGTCCCCACAGGTGTCCCTGTCCCTGGGTGTCCCCATCCCTGGGTGTCCCCGTGGGTGTCCCTGTCCCTGGGTGTCCCCATCCCTGGGTGTCCCCGTGGGTGTCCCTGTCCCTGGGTGTCCCCACAGGTGTCCCTGTCCCTGGGTGTCCCCATCCCTGGGTGTCCCCGTGGGTGTCCCTGTCCCTGGGTGTCCCCACAGGTGTCCCTGTCCCTGGGTGTCCCTGTCCCTGGGTGTCCCCGTGGGTGTCCCTGTCCCCGGGTGTCCCCACAGGTGTCCCTGTCCCTGGGTGTCCCCGTCCCTGGGTGTCCCCATGGGTGTCCCCATCCCTGCGTGTCCCCGTGGGTGTCCCTGTCCCTGGGTGTCCCCGTGGGTGTCCCCAGGCGGTGGCCCTGTCCCCCCCCAGCCCCGGCAGGTCAGCTCGTGCAGCCGTGATGTCACCCGGTCGAAGGTTGGGGCCAGGACCAGGAGGTGGCACCCACCCTGGGGACACCCCAGGGACACCCGGGGACACCCCCACCCCAGGGGGCACCCAGGGACACCCCCACCCCGGGGTGCCACCCAGAACTGTCCCCCAGTGGGTGCTGGGGGCCACCCCCTTGTCCCCACCTGGTGCCACCCTGTCACCATCCCCAGTGGGTGCTGGGTGCCACCCCCCCCTTGTCCCCATCCATGTGCCACCCTGTCCCTGTCCCCAGTGGGTGCTGGGGGCCACCCCCTCCTTGTCCCCACCTGGTGCCACCCTGTCCCCGTCCCTGTCCCCAGTGAGCAGCACCCCAACCCCATCCCTGTCCCTGGGGGTGCCAGGTGCCACCCCGTCCCCACCCATGTGCCAGGCACCCATGGGTGCCACCCTCTCCCTGTCCCCATCACCAGTGGGTGCCAGGTGACACCTTGTCCCCTTCCCTGTCCCCGCTGGGTGCCACCCAGTCCCTGTCCCCATCCTCAGTGGGTTCTGGGTGCCACCCTGTCCCTGTCCCTGGTGGGTGCCAGGTGCCACCCCGTCCCCATGGGTGCCACCTCGTCCCTGTCCCCACCCGGGCCGTGGCAGGTGACAAGGGCCTGGGCCAGCACCGCCTCCGCCTGGCCCCTGGGGACACGGGGGGGGGACACGGGGGTGAGGGCAGGGACATGGGGACAGGGCCAGGGGATGGGGACACCCGGGGGCACTGGGGTGCTGGGTCCCCGGGGTGTCCGCAGTCCCCAGGGTGCCCGGTGTCCCCATTGTGCCCGGTGTCCCCAGGGTCCCCAGTGTCCCCAGGGTCCCCCATGTCCCCAGGGTGCCCGATGTCCCCAGGGTCCCTCATGTCCCCAGGGTGCCCCATGTCCTCAGGGTGCCCGATGTCCCCATTGTGCCCGGTGTCCCCAGGGTCCCCAGTGTCCCCAGGGTGCCCGGTGTCCCCATTGTGCCCAGTGTCCCCAGGGTCCCCGGTGTCCCCAGGGTGCCCGATGTCCCCAGGGTGCCCCATGTCCCCATTGTGCCCGATGTCCCCATTGTGCCCCGTGTCCCCAGGGTCCCCGATGTCCCCAGGGTGTCCACTGTCCCCGGTGTCCCCAGGGTGCCCGGTGTCCCCATTGTGCCCAGTGTCCCCAGGGTGCCCGATGTCCCCAGGGTGCCCGGTGTCCCCAGGGTCCCCAGTGTCCCCAGGGTCCCCGGTGTCCCCAGGGTGCCCCATGTCCCCATTGTGCCCGGTGTCCCCAGGGTCCCCGGTGTCCCCAAGGTGCCCGATGTCCCCAGGGTGTCCACTGTCCCCGGTGTCCCCACAGCACCCAATGCCCCCAGGGCACCCACCCCCCACTGGGGACGCAGCACCCACGCTGTCCCCACGGGGTGCCACCAGCCCGGGTGCCCCCACCCATGGGTGCCATCCCCGCTCTTGGGTGCCCCCCACCCATAGGGTGCCCCCACCCCATGTTGTTTCCGTGGGTGCCCCCCACCCATGGGTGCCCCCCACCCTGGGTGCCCCTCTATTGGTGCCCGCCCATGGGTACCCCCCACCCATGGGTGCCACCAGCCCAGTGTTCCCCCAGGCTGGGTGCTCCCTATGGGTGCCCCTCTGTGGGTCTCCCCTCTATGGGTGCCCCACCCCTGGGTGCCCCCACCCCTGGGTGCCCCCCCGGCTCCCGCGGGCAGGAAGCCCGGCTCCGCCTCCTCAGCTCCTCAAGCAGCTCCTCGGGGCAGCCTGCAGCACCCATGGGTGCCCCTCAGCACCCCACAGCACCCACGGCACCACATAGCACCCACAGCACCCATGGGTGCCCCAGAGCGCCCACCCCCCAGCACCCACCCCCAGCTCCCTGCGCCCACGAGCATCATCCCAGCTCTTCAGAGAGGTCCCGGGGGCAGCCTGGGGCGCCCCTCAGCACCCATGGGTGCCCCACAGCACCCCAAAGCACCCACGGCACCCCATAGCACCCCACAGCACCCATGGGTGCCGCACAGCACCCCAAAGCACCCACGGCACCACATAGCACCCCACAGCACCCATGGGTGCCCCACAGCACCCCAAAGCACCCACGGCACCCCATAGCACCCCACAGCACCCATGGGTGCCCCACAGCACCCCTCAGCACCCATGGGTGCCCCACAGCACCCCATAGCACCCACGGCACCCCATAGCACCCCACAGCACCCATGGGTGCCGCACAGCACCCCAAAGCACCCACGGCACCACATAGCACGCCACAGCAGGCATGGGTGCCCCACAGCACCCCTTAGCACCCCATAGCACCCCACAGCAGCCATGGGTGCCGCACAGCACCCCATAGCACCCCATAGCACCCACAGCACCCATGGGTGCCCCACAGCACCCCAAAGCACCCACGGCACCCCATAGCACCCCACAGCACCCATGGGTGCCCCACAGCACCCCACAGCACCCACAGCACCCCATAGCACCCACAGCACCCATGGGTGCCCCACAGCACCCCATAGCACCCACGGCACCCATTGGTGCCCCACAGCACCCCATAGCACCCACAGCACCCATGGGTGCCCTGTAATACCCCACAGCACCCACGGGTGCAGCGGTCACACGGGGTCAGAGGGGGTCACTGTCACAGGGTCAGAGGTCAGGGCTGAGCGGCAGGGTGGGGTCACGGGGTCAAGGGTCGGGGGTCAGAAGGGGGACAGGGGGGACAGGAGGGGACATTCGGGCGCTCCTGGGGGGCTGGGGGGCGTGCCCGGGGGCGTGGTCACAGTGGGGCGGGGCCAGCTGGGGCGGGGCCACAGGTGCGCGGGCGCGGGAAGCTGCAGAGGGGGCGGGGCGCCGCTCTCTCTGACCACGCCCCCGCCGCCCAAGCCCCGCCCGGTTCCTCGTCCTTAGCCCCGCCCCGCGGTTGCCCCGGGCGACACGGCCCCGCCCCTCCCCATCCGCGCTTTGCGGCGGCCGCGCGGCGCTTTTGCGACGGTGTCGGCCGTCAAGCGGGAGCGGGGAGCGGCCGGCGGAGGGTCGGTACCGGGGGGGGCTGGGCCCGATCCTCCCCCTCCCCCCGCCACGGCCCCCCCAGCCCATGGGGGGCCCTGCTGGCTGCCCCCTTCCCCTGGGCTCCCTGCCCTCCCCGGCCCCCCAGCCCTGAGCCGGGCGGGTGCCCCCGCCCGCCGCTCCCAGGGGTGCCCCCCCCCCCCAGCCCCTCGGGTCACCTCTGGGCACCCCTCACCCCTCTGGTTGCCCCCACCCCCCCAGCTGCCCCCAACCACCCCTGACCCCCACCCTCCCCAACCCCTCCACCCCCCAAGCTCTCTGACACCCCCTGACCCCTCCAGGTGCTCCCCAACCCCCTAACACCCCCTGACCCCCCAAAGCTCTCTAACACCCCCGACCCCTCCAGGCGCCCCCAACCCCTCCTAACACCCCCTGACCCCCCAAAGCTCTCTAAACCCCCGACCCCTCCAGGTGCCCCCGACCCCCTCTAAGCCCCCCGACTCCCCCGACCCCTCCAGGTGCCCCCCAACCCCTCCAGGTGCCCCCGATCCCCTCTAACACCCCCTGACCCCCCAAAGCTCTCTGACACCCCCGAACCCCTCCAGGTGCCCCCCAATCCCCCTAACACCCCCTGAGCCCCCAAAGCTCTCTAACACCCCCGACCCCTCCAGGTGCCCCCTGACCCCCTCTAACCCCCGACCCCTCCAGGTGCCCCCTGACCCCCTCTAACCCCCCGACCCCTCCAGGTGCCCCCTGACCCCTCTAACCCCCGACCCCTCCAGGTGCCCCCGACCCCCTCTAACCCCCTGACCCCTCCAGGTGCCCCCTGACCCCTCTAACCCCCTGACCCCTCCAGGTGCCCCCGACCCCTCTAACCCCCCGACCCCTCCAGGTGCCCCCTGACCCCCTCTAACCCCCGACCCCTCCAGGTGCCCCCTGACCCCTCTAACTCCCCGACCCCTCCAGGTGCCTCCCTGACCCCTCTAACCCCCCGACCCCTCCAGGTGCCCCCGACCCCCTCTAACCCCCCCGACCCCTCCCGACCCCTCCAGGTGCCCCCTGACCCCTCTAACCCCCCCCGACCCTCCAGGTGCCCCCGACCCCTCTAACTCCCCCGACCCCTCCAGGTGCCCCCTGACCCCTCTAACCCCCCGACCCCTCCAGGTGCCCCCTGACCCCTCTAACCCCCCTGACCCCTCCAGGTGCCCCCTGACCCCCTCTAACCCCCCTGACCCCTCCAGGTGCCCCCCGACCCCCTCTAACCCCCCGACCCCTCCAGGTGCCCCCTGACCCCCTCTAACCCCCCCGACCCCTCCAGGTGCCCCCCTGACCCCCTCTAACCCCCCGACCCCTCCAGGTGCCCCCCGACCCCCTCTAACCCCCCGACCCCTCCAGGTGCCCCCCGACCCCCTCTAACCCCCCGACCCCTCCCGACCCCTCCAGGTGCCCCCCTGACCCCCTCTAACCCCCGACCCCTCCAGGTGCCCCCCGACCCCCTCTAACTCCCCCGACCCTCCAGGTGCCTCCCCTGACCCCTCTAACCCCCCGACCCCTCCAGGTGCCCCCTGACCCCCTCTAAGCCCCCCGACCCCTCCCGACCCCTCCAGGTGCCCCCTGACCCCTCTAACCCCCCTGACCCCTCCAGGTGCCCCCTGACCCCCTCTAACCCCCCTCGACCCCTCCAGGTGCCCCCTGACCCCCTCTAACCCCCTGACCCCTCCAGGTGCCCCCTGACCCCTCTAACCCCCCCGACCCCTGACCCCTCCAGGTGCCCCCTGAGCCCCTCTAACCCCCCCCGACCCCTCCAGGTGCCTCCCCGACCCCCTCTAACCCCCCGACCCTTCCAGGTGCCTCCCTGACCCCCTCTAACCCCCCGACCCCTCCAGGTGCCCCCTGACCCCTCTCTAACCCCCTCGACCCCTCCAGGTGCCCCCCGACCCCTCTAACCCCCCTGACCCCTCCAGGTGCCCCCTGACCCCCTCTAACCCCCCTCGACCCCTCCAGGTGCCCCCCGACCCCTCTAACACCCCCTGACCCCCCAAAGCTCTCTAACACCCCCGAACCCCTCCAGGTGCCCCCTGAGCCCCTCTAACCCCCCGACCCCTCCAGGTGCCCCCTGACCCCCTCTAACACCCCTAACACCCCCTGACCCCCCCAAAGCTCTCTAACACCCCCGAACCCCTCCAGGTGCCCCTGAGCCCCTCTAACCCCCCGACCCCTCCAGGTGCCTCCCCGACCCCCTCTAACCCCCCGACCCTTCCAGGTGCCTCCCCGACCCCCTCTAACCCCCCCGACCCCCTCTCTAACCCCCCCCGACCCCCATTTTCTCCCCCCCAGGACCATGGACGCCCGCTTCACCCGAGGGAAGTCCCCGCTCCTGGAGCGAGCCCTGGGCCGCCCCCGCACCGAGGTGAGCCTCAGCGCCTTCGCCCTCCTCTTCTCCGAGCTGGTCCAGTACTGCCAGAACCGCGTCTACTCGGTGGCCGAGCTGCAAGCCAAGCTGGCCCGCTTGGGCCACCAAGTGGGTCTTCGCGTCCTGGATGCTTTGGTGGCCCGGGAGAAGAGCGGTCGACGCGAGACCAAGGTCCTCAACGTCCTCCTCTTCGTTAAGGGCCCCGTTTGGCGGGCCCTCTTCGGCAAAGAGGCCGATAAGCTGGAGCAGGCCAACGACGACGACAAGACCTATTACGTCATCGAGAAGGAGCCCTTGGTCAACACCTACATCTCGGTCCCCAAGGAGAACAGCACCCTCAACTGCGCCGCCTTCACCGCCGGCTTGGTGGAGGCCGTCCTCACCGCCAGCGGTTTCCCCGCCAAGGTCACCGCTCACTGGCACAAAGGCACCACCCTCATGATCAAGTTCGAGGAGGCCGTCATCGCCCGGGATAAGAGCCTGGAGGGGCGCTGAGGGGGACGGCGGGGTGGCCCGGGGGGGTCCTTGGTCTCCCGTGGGGACGCTGGAGGTGGTTTGGGTTCCTCATCACCATCCTGTGTCCTTGATGTCCCTTGGCCACCCTTGGGGACACTGGAGGTGGTTTGGGTTCCTCACCGCCGTCCCTTGTCCCTCCTGATGGCCCTTGGCCACCCTTGGGGACACTGGAGGTGGTTTGGGTTCCTCATCACCATCCCTTGTCCCTCCTGATGTCCCTTGGCCACCCTTGGGGACACTGGAGGTGGTTTGGGTTCCTCACCGCCGTCCCGTGTCCTTCTTGATGGTCCTTGGCCACCCCTGGGGACACTGGAGGTGGTTTGGGTTCCTCATCACCATCCTGTGTCCTTGATGTCCCTTGGCCACCCTTGGGGACACTGGAGGTGGTTTGGGTTCCTCACCGCCGTCCCTTGTCCTTCTCGATGTCCCTTGGCCACCCTTGGGGACACTGGAGGTGGTTTGGGTTCCTCACCGCTGTCCCGTGTCCTTCTCGATGGCCCTTGGCCACCCTCGGGGACGCTGGAGGTGGCTTGGGTCCCTTGTCCCTCCTGATGGCCCTTGGCCACCCTCGGTGACGCTGTGGTCCCTTTGTGTCCCTGAACACTGTCCCTTGTCCCTCCCGATGTCCCTTGGCCGCCCTTGGGGACCTTGGAGGCAGTTTGGGTCCCTCACCGCCATCCCTTGTCCCTCCTGATGGCCCATGTCCTTCGTTGGGGACACTGGAGCTGGTTGGGGTCCCTCACCACCATCCTTTGTCCCTCGCGGTGGCCCTCGGTGTCTCTCGGGGACACCCAAGTTGGTTGGTGTCACTATAAACCGTCTCTTGTCCCTCCTGATGGCCCTCGGCTCTTGTTTGGGGGTTTTGGGGACATCCCGGGGCTGGTTTGTGTCCCTGGACACCGTCCCTTGTCCCTCCCCGTGGCCACTGGCCACCCTCGGGGACCCTGGGGTCCCTTTGTGTCCCCAGACACCTTCCCTTGTGTTGTCCCTTGGCCTCTCCTGGGGACGCTGGAGCTGGCTGGGGTCCCTCGCCACCGTCCCTTGTCCCACGTGATGGCCCTCGGTGTCTCTTGGGGACACTCACGGTGGTCGCTGTCCCTATAAACCATCTCTTGTCCCTCCCGATGGCCCTTGGGTCTTTCTGGGGGGGGTTGGGGACATCCCAGGGCCGGTTTGGGTCCCCAGACACGGTCCCTTGTCCCTCCTGATGGCCCTTGGCCCCTCCTGGGGTCACTGAAGTCAATTTGTGTCCCCCAGCACCCGCCCTTGTCCCTCTTGGTGGCCTTTGGCCTCCCTTGGGGACACTGGGGTTGGCCCAAGGCCCTCATGGTGGCCTTTGGTCTCTTGGGGACACTGGGGGCTCCTTGGTGTCCCTCACCGCTGTCCCTTGTCCCTCCTGATGGCCCTTGGCCCCCCTTGGGGACATTGGGGCCAGTCCGTGTCCCTCACCGCTGTCCCCTGTCCCCCCGATGGCCGTTGGTGTTTCCTGGGGACATTCAGGCTGTTCCCTGTCCCTCCTGGTGTCCCTCAGCTCGTCACTGGTGGCTTGGGGACGCCCCGGGGTGGCTCCCGTCCCTCTGCAGTGGCACTGTCCCCTCTGGGTCCCTCGGGGGCTTTGGGGCTGCGGTGGGGACAGTTGGTGTCCCCAAACCCTGTCCCTTGTCCCTCCTGGGGATGTGGGGTGTCCCCTATCCCTTTGGGGACACCAGGGCTGGTCCTTGGGGACACCAGGTTGTCCCCTGTCCCCTTGAGGACACTGGGGCTGCTCCTTGGGGACACCAGGTTGTCCCCTATCTCCTTGGGGACACCTGGGCTGGTCACTGGGGACACTGGGGGAGGTCCTGTCCCCTTGGGGACACCAGGCTGCTCCCTGGGGATGCCAGGGCTGGCCCTTGGGGACAGCGGGGTGTCCCCTGTGCCCCTGGGGACACCAGGCTGCTCCTTGGGGACATCGGGTTGTCCCCTGTCTCCTGGGGTCTGGCTGTTGGGGACAGCGGGGCGTCCCCTGTCCCCTTGCGGACACCAGGGCTGGTCCTTGGGGATGCTGGGGGGTCCCCGTCCCCTTGGGACACCAGAGCTCATCCTTGGGGACATGGGGGTGTCCCTGTCCCCTTGAGGACACCAGGGCTGGTCCCTGGGGACATGGGGTATCCCCTGTCCCCCTTGGGGGCCCTTGGGGACCCGGAGGCCACCCCCGGGTGCCGCCGCTGTCACGCGCCGGGTGGCCGCACCCTGTCCCCGTGTGTCCCCCCCCCAAAGCCACTTCCTTCCCCCAAAGTGCTGCGCTGGCACCCGGGCGGGGGCCACCCTGGTGGCACGTGTCCCCAAGGGGGGGGGGGGGAGGTGACGTGTCCCCAAGGGGGGGGTGCGTGTGTGTGTTGGTGTCCCTGCGGTGTCACCTGCTGCCACCAGCTGAGCCCGGACGCGCTCGCTGCACCCATGGGACGGGGCCGGGCAGGTGCTGGGGGTCTGGGGTGGCAGCCCCTGCGTGTGTCCCTCCCTGCTGACCGGTGTCCCTTGTCCCCGCGGGCAGGGGGTGGCCGTGGGACATCGGGGCCTCCCCGGGGCTCTGCCTGCTGCTGGCGGCCACCGGCCTGGCCTGGGGGGGGCTGCTGGGGGTGCTGCTGGGGCGGCGTGAGTGGGGGACAGGGGGACACGGGGGACATGGGGACGTGGGGGGACGTGGGGGATGTGGGGACACGTGGGGACACGGGGACACGGGGGACATGGGGAGGATATGGGGGATGGGGGACATGGGGACTAATGGGGACACGGGGGGTATGGGGACGGGGGACATGGGGGACAGGGGATGTGGGGACATGGGGACTAATGGGGACACGGGGGGTATGGGGACGGGGGGACATGGGGACAGGGGCTTGGGGGGGCCATGGGGACATTGGGAGAAATGGGGGACGGGGGATATGGGGACAGGGAGGGCACATGGGGACATTGGGGACACGGATGTGGGGGGCACATGGAGGAACACGGGGACATGAGGGTGACAGGGTGACGGGCGGGGCAGGAGGTGACGGGGGTGCTGGGGTGACAGTGGGGGACAGGGGCTGGGGGGCGCTGGGGGTGCCAGGGGTGACGGGTGGGGGGTGCTGGTGTCCCCGTCCCCAGACGCGGCGCTGAGCCAGGAGATCCGGCACCTGCGGGAGCGTCAGGAGCTGCTGGAGGGGAACGGTGACACTGGGGACAGGGGGACACGGTGGGGGACAGGGAGGGACAGGGGACATGGTGACTCATGGGGACATGGTGGGGACAGGGGGCAGGGGGACACGGGGGACAGTGAGGACGGAGGGACATGGGGGGACATGGGGACAGGATGAGGACACAGGTACTGGGACACGGGGACAGGGGTGGGGACATGGGGACAAGGGGGACATGGAGGGGCTCAGGGGTGCCGGGATGTGACAGTGGGTGGCCACGGGTGACAGGAGGGGACAGGGGTGGCAGTGAGTGGCTTGGGCATGGCGGTGGGTGGCAGCGGGTGGTGGTGGCGGTGGCAGCGGGTGGCACCGGGTGACAGTAGGTGACAGTGGGTGCCGTGTCCCCACAGGCTCAGCGCTGGCGCTGGCGCTGGCAACGCTGGAGGGGAACCAGACGCGGCTGCAGCAGCGCGGTGGGTGGCACGGCCACCCCCTGTGTCACCCTGTCACCCCCTGTGTCACCCTGTCACCCCCTGTGTCACCCCGTCACCCCCCATGTCGCCCCCCTGTCACCCCCGTCACCCCCCGTGTCACCCCCGTGTGCCCATATCCCCCGCGTAACGCCTGTGTCACCCCCTCACCAGCGTCACCCTCGTGTCCCCCATGGTCCTCTGTATCCCCCCATGTCCCCAGTGTCCCCGTGTCACCCCAATGTCCCCACTGTCCCCGTGTCCCCCCCCAGGTGCAGACACAGCCGCTCTCCTGGAGGTCCTGTCTGCCAACCAGAGCGTGACCCGCATGGAAGGTGGGGACATGGGACATGGGGGACATGGGGACAGGGGGGACACGGGGTGACAGGGGGTGACAGGGGGGACAGGGGGGACGTGGTGGGCATGGAGTGACATGGGGACAGGGGGGACATGGAGACGGGGGACATGGGGACAGGGGACAGGGGGTGACATGGGGACAGGGGGGCATGGGGACATGGGGTGACATGGGGACAGGGGACATGGGGGACATGGGGGACAGGGGGCATGGGGACATGGGGTGACATGGGGACAGGGGGACATGGAGATGGGGGACATGGGGACAAGGGACATGGGGTGACATGGGCACAGGGGGACATGGAGATGGGGGACATGGGGACAAGGGACATGGGGGGACATGAGGGACAGGGGGGCATGGGGACATGGGGACGGGGGGGCATGGAGATGGGGGACATGGGGACAAGGGACATGGGGGGACATGGGGACAGGGGGGCATGGGGACATGGGGTGACATGGGGACAGGGGACAGGGGGTGACATGGGCACAGGGGGGACATGGAGATGGGGGACATGGGGACAGGGGACATGGGGACAGGGGGGACAGGGGGGCATGGGGACATGGGGTGGTATGGGGACAGGGACATGGGGGGACATGGGGACGGGGGGCATGGAGATGGGGGACATGGGGACAAGGGACATGGGGGAACATAGGGTGACATGGGGGGACACGGGGACATCTGGGGACATGGGGTGACACGGGTGACATGGGGCCATGGCACCATGGGGAACATGAGGGGACACGGGGATGGGGGGACACCTGGGGACACTGGGGGACACGATGGGACATGGAGGACCCCGGGCCCTGGGTGACGTGGGGACACACGGGGGGGGGGGGGGGGTCCCGTGTCCCCACGGTGCCGGGTGTCCCCGCTGTCCCCCCAAGTGTCGGGGACGATGGTGGCCGTCTGGCGGGACCGCGATGGCACCCGGGCTGCGCTGCACCAGCTGCTGCGGGCGCTCTGGGCCCACAACGGTGGGTGCCCGACCCGGGGCCGCGGGCACCCATGGGTGGGGGCACCCCTGGGTGCACGGGTGGGGGCACCCGGGTGAGGGGGCGCTCCTGGGTCCACGGGTGACGGGACGCCGGGGTTCCTGGGTGGGGGGGGGGGGGTCCTGGCTGTGTGTGTGGGGGTCCTGGGTGGGGCACCCCTGGGTGCCTGGGGGGGATTCTGGGGTGGGGGGATGCTGGGGTCCCTGGGTGGGGGGGCTCCTGGGTGGGGGGATTCTGGGGTGGGGGACGCTGGGATCCCTGGGTGGGGGCTCCTGGGTGGGGGCACCCCTGGGTGCCCCTGGGTGCCTGGGTGGGGGAGCTCCTGGGTGGGGGCACCCCTGGGTGCCTGGGTGGGGGCTCCTGGGTGGGGGACGCTGGGGTCCCTGGGTGGGGGATTCTGGGGTGGGGGACGCTGGGATCCCTGGGTGGGGGGCTCCTGGGTGGGGGCACCCTGGGTGCCCCTGGGTGCCTGGGTGGGGGGATTCTTGGGTGGGGGGACGCCGGGGTCCCTGGGTGGGGGCACCCCTGGGTGCCTGTGTCCACGGGTGGGGGCAGCCCTGGGTCTGTGGGGGGGGACACCCCCCCGGGTGCCCGGCCTCCCGGGTCCCGGGGCGGGGGCACCCCTGGGTGCCCGGACCCACGGGTGCCCCCCCAGGCTCGGGCTGCGCCGTCTGCCCCCCCGGCTGGCGGCTGCACGGGGGGAGCTGCTACCGGTTCGGCAGCGGGGCCGCGGGGTGGGCGCAGGCCCAGGAGCTCTGCCGGGAGCGGGGGGCCCAGCTGGCCGTCATCGGGGACCCCCAGGAGCAGGTGGGCACCCATGGGTGCTGGGGGGAGGGGGTGCCAGGGTCCCGTGGGGCCCGAACGCCTGTGTCCCTGAGGGTGGGACCCCCAGGAGTGGGGGGCACCCGGGGTGGGGGGCAGGTACGTGGGTCCCGGGGTGGGGGACGCCCCAGGAGCGGGTGGGCACCCATGGGTGCGGGGGTGGGGGCCCGGATGCCTGGGTGCCTGGTGGGGGGCCCCTGGAGCAGGTGGGCACTCATGGGTGCTGGGGGGGAGTGCCAGGGTTCCGTGGGGCCCGAACGCCTGGGTCCCTGAGGGTGGGACCCCCAGGAGGGGGTGGGCACCCGTGGGTGTGGGGGGTCTGACACCTGGGTTCGCGGGGGTGCCTGACCTGGGGGCTGTGGGGGTCCGTGGGGGTCCATGAGGTGCTGTGGGTGCCATGGGGGGTCTGTGGGGGTCCGTGGGGTGCTATGGGGGGTCTGTGGGGTGCCGTGGGGGTCCGTGGGGTGCTATGGGGGTGCCATGGGGGTCCATGGGGGTCCTTGCAGTGCTGTGAGGGTCCGTGGGGTGCTAGGGGGTCTGTGGGGTGCTGTGGGGGTCCGTGGGGTGCTATGGGGGTCTGTGGGGTGCCGTGGGGTCCGTGGGGTGCTATGGGGGGTCCGTGGGGTGCTATGGGGGTGCCATAGGGTCCATGGGGGTCCTTGCAGTGCTGTGGGGGTCCGTGGGGTGCTATGGGGGTCTGTGGGGTGCCGTGGGGGTCCGTGGGGTGCTATGGGGGGTCTGTGGGGTGCTATGGGGGTGCCATAGGGGTCCATTGGCATCCTTGCAGTGCTGTGGGAGTCCGTGGGGTGCTATGGGGGTCTGTGGGGTGCCGTGGGGGCCCGTGGGGTGCTATGGGGGGTCTGTGGGGTGCCGTGGGGGCCCGTGGGGTGCTATGGGGGGGTCCGTGGGGTGCTATGGGGGGTCTGTGGGGTGCCGTGGGGGTCCGTGGGGTGCTATGGGGGGTCCGTGGGGTGCCGTGGGTGCCAGCAGTGCCCTGCCCCCCAGGCCTTCCTGGCGGGGTCTCCCCCCACGACTCCTGGATCGGGCTCCACGACCGCGGCTCCGAGGGCTCCTTCCAGTGGGTGGACGGGAGCCCCAGCACCTACCGGTGGGGCCGGGGGGCCGGGGGGCTGGGGGGCATGGGGCGACGGGGGCTGGGGGGGCTATGGGGGGCTATGGGGGACCATGGGGGGCTCTGGGGTGATGAGGGGGCCATAGGGTGTGATGGGGGCTATGGGGGGGGCCACGGGGGGCCACGGGGGGCTGGGGGCAATGGGGGGCTGGGAGAACCATTGGGGTCTGGGGGGCTACGGGGTGCTGGGGGGCGGGGGGCTCTGGGTGCCATGGGGGTTCTGTGGGGGTCTCTCTGGGGTGGGGGGGCCGGGGGGCCTGGGGGCGTTATGGGCTGTATCTGCGGGTCTGGGGTTCGGGGGGCCGTGACCTCTGACCCCTGCCCCCTGCCTCCCCCCCCTAGGAACTGGCGCTGGGGGCAGCCGGACGAGGCGGGGGGGGGCGAGGACTGCGTGGCCATGGACCCCCGCGGGGGGTGGGGGGACCGGCCCTGTGCCGCCGCCCCGGGGGGGCGGGGGTGGGGGCGGGCCTGGGCCTGCTGACCCCCGGGACCCCAGGACCCCCCCCGGTGGGGAGTCCCCAAGACCTCCCCTTGGGCGCCCCCCCCCTTGGGACTCCACCCAAGGGCACCCCCCTTGGGAACCCCCTTGGACCCCCGGCGACCCCCTCTTGGTGACCCCTGGACTCCCTGCCTTGGGGACACCCCCTCCCCGCCCCCCGCTCGGGCTGTTGGAGGTGACAATAAACCTCGTGTGTGACACTTGGGGACACTGGGGGCACGGGGGGGAACAGTGGGGACATTGTGGGGTACGGGGGTGGGGGACAGCTGGGGACACCGCGGGGCACTTGGGGGTGACCAGGGGACATTTGGGGTCACTCTTGGGGACATTTTGGGGACACTGGGGGGACATGGGGGACACCTTGGGGACATTTGGGGTCACTCTTGGGGACACCTTGGGGACACTGTGGGGGACATGGGGGACACCGGGGGGGACACTGTGGGGCATGAAGGGGGACACTGGGGGACACCGTGGGGCACATGGGGGTGACCAGGGGACATTTGGGGTCACTCTTGGGGACATCTTGGGGACACTGGGGGACATGGGGGACACCATGGGGACACTGTGGGGGACATGGGGGACACCGGGGGACACTGTGGGGCATGAAGGGGGACACCGGGGGACACTGTGGGGGACATGGGGGTGACCAGGGGACATTTGGGGTCACTCTTGGGGACACCGTGGGGACACTGGGGGGGACATGGGGGACACCATGGGGACACTGTGGGGGACATGGGGGTGACCAGGGGACATTTGGGGTCACTCTTGGGGACACCTTGGGGACACTGGGGGGACATGGGGGACACCGGGGGGGACACTGTGGGGCATGAAGGGGGACACTGGGGGGACACCGTGGGGCACATGGGGGTGACCAGGGGACATTTGGGGTCACTGCTGGGGACACCGTGGGGCACAGGGGACACGGGGGGGACACATTTGGGGTGCCCTGAGGTGACATCGGGTGACACCGTGGGGGACGGGGGCATTTGGGGACACTGGAGGGCACGGGGGGGTGACACTGGGGGGCACAGGGAGACACTTGGGGACACCGTGGGGTGGGGGGTGACACTGGGGACACCCCTGGGGGTGGGGACAATGGGCCCCCCTCCCCTGGCACACCCCCCTCCCCACGGACACGGGGGGCTCCACAGAACTGCCTTTAATGGGGGAGGGGCGGGGGGACCCCCGCGTCCGGGGGGTCCCGGGGGGTCCCGGGGGGTCCCGGGGGGTCCCGGGGGTGGGGGTCAGGGGGACCCCTCGGGGTCCCGGCCCCCCGCAGCCGCCCCAGCTCCGCCCTCAGCTCCGCCTCCTGCGCCCCCCTCCACCCCGAACCGCCGCCCTGGGGGCAAAGGGCGGGGGTCAGGGGGCGGTTTGGGGGCCCCCAGTCCCTCCCAGTCCCTCCCAGTTCATCCCAGTCCCCCCAGTCCCTCCCAGTTGGGCTCCCAGTAGCTCCCAGTCCCTCCCAGTGGGCATCCCAGTCTGTCCCAGTCCCCCCAGTCCCTCCCAGTTGGGCTCCTAGTGGCTCCCAGTCCCTCCCAGTTCCCCTAGTCCCTCCCAGTTGGGCTCCCAGTCCCTCCCAGTGGGGGTCCCAGTATGTCCCAGTCCCCCCAGTCCCTCCCAGTGGGGCTCCCAGTACCCCCAGTCCCTCCCAGTGGGGGTCCCAGTGGCTCCCAGTCCTTCCCAGTCCCCCTAGTCCCTCCCAGTGGGGGTCTCAGTGGCTCCCAGTGCCCCCCAGTCCCTCCCAGTGGGGGTCCCAGTGGCTCCCAGTCCCCCCTAGTCCCTCCCAGTGGGGGTCTCAGTGGCTCCCAGTGCCCCCCAGTCCCTCCCAGTGGGGGTCCCAGTGGCTCCCAGTCCTTCCCAGTCCCCCCTAGTCCCTCCCAGTGGGGGTCCCAGTGTGTCCCAGTCCCCCCAATCCCTCCCAGTGGGGCTCCCAGTCCCTCCCAGTCCATCCCAGTCCCCCCAGTCCCTCCCAGTTGGGCTCCCAGTGGCTCCACTCCCTTCCAGTCCCCCCCAGTCCCTCCCAGTGGGGGTCCCAGTGCCTCCCAGTCCTTCCCAGTCCCTCCCAGTGGGGGTCCCAGTGTGTCCCAGTCCCCCCAGTCCCTCCCTCTGGGGGTCTCAGTGGCTCCCAGTCCCCCCCAGTCCCTCCCAGTGGCTCCCAGTCCCTCCCAGTGGGGGTCCCAGTGGCTCCCAGTCCTTCCCAGTCCCCCCCAGTCCCTCCCAGTGGGGGTCTCAGTGGCTCCCAGTCCCCCCAGTCCCTCCCAGTGGGGGTCCCAGTCCCTCCCAGTCCCTCCCAGTCCCTCCCAGTGGGGGTCCCAGTCCCTCCCAGTCCCCCCAGTCCCTCCCAGTGGGGGTCCCAGTCCCTCCCAGTCCCCCCCAGTCCCTCCCAGTGGGGGTCCCAGTCCCTCCCAGTCCCTCCCAGTCCCCCCAGTGGCACCTTCCTGCTGCAGGTGCAGCACCTCGGCCCCCAGGCGCTGCCCGGCCACCAGCCGCTGCCACCCTGGGGGGACACGGGGACACTGCGGGGACCCGACACCCCCGGGCGTCCCCAGCCCCCCCGTCCTCACGTCCCCGTGTCCCCCACCGTGTCCCCCTGGCCCCCGGCCCAGTGTCCCCCCCGGCCCCCCACCCCCCATGTCCCCCGGCCCCTGCGATGTCCCCATGTCCCCTGTCCCCCATGTCCCCCTGTCCCCCGTGTCCCCGCCCCGTCCTCCCTTGTCCCCAGGTCCCCTGTCCCCCCATGTCCCCCTGTCCCCCAACCCCGCCATTGTCCCCTCTGTCCCCTCATGTGTCCCCTTGTCCCCTGTCCCCCATGTCCCCTCCGTCCCCCATGTCCCCCGTCCCCCTTGTCTCCTGTCCCCCTTGTCCCCCAACCCCCCATGTCCCCTCTGTCCCCCGTGTGTCCCCTTGTCCCCTGTCCCCTCCATGTCCCCCCTTGTCCCCTCATGTCCCCCTTGTCCCCATGTCCCCCCCTTGTCCCCTGTCCCCCCATGCCCCCCTTGTCCCCCCCATGTCCCCTGTCCCCTGTCCCCCACGTCCCCCTGTCCCCCCACGTCCCCCACGTTCCCCCTGTCCCCCCATGTCCCCTGTCCCCCCTTGTCCCCGTCCTCCCCATGTCCCCTGTCCCCCCTTGTCCCCTGTCCCCCATGTCCCCCTTGTCCCCTCATGTCCCCTTTGTCCCCCGTGTCTCCCTGTCACCCCTTGTCCCCTGTCCCCCCATGCCCCCCTTGTCCCCCATGTCCCCTTGTCCCCTGCCCCCTTGTCCCCTGTCCTCCCCACATCCCCCTTGTCCCCCCATGTCCCCTGTCCCCTCTTTGTCCCCTGTCCCCCCATGTCCCCTTGTCCCCTGTCCCCCATGTCCCCCTGTCCCCCCATGTCCCCGTCCTCCCCATGTCCCCTTGTCCCCTGTCCCTCCTTGTCCCCTGTCCCCCCACATCCCCCTTGTCCCCCCCATGTCCCCTGTCCCCTCTTTGTCCCCTGTCCCCCACGTCCCCCACGTTCCCCTGTCCCCCATGTCCCCCTGTCCCCCCTTTGTCCCCGTCCTCCCCATGTCCCCTGTCCCTCTTTGTCCCCTGTCCCCCATGTCCCCTGTCCCCCTTGTCCTCTGTCCCCCCACGTCCCCTTGTCCCCCATGTCCCCTGTCCTGTACCCCCATGTCCTCTGTCCCCCATGTCCCCCTTGTCCCCTCATGTCCTTTGTCCCCATGTCCCCTGTCCCCCCTTGTCCCCGTCCTCCCCATGTCCTCCTTGTCCCCATGTCCCCCTTGTCCCTGTCCCCCCACGCCCTCTCCTTGTCCCCCATGTCCCCTTGTCCCTGTCCCCATGTCCCCCGTCCTCCCCATGTCCCCTTGTCCCCTGTCCCTCCTTGTCCCCTGTCCCCCCTTGTCCTCTGTCCCCCCATGTCCTCTCTGTCCCCCACATCCCCCTTGTCCCCCCATGTCCCCCTGTCCCTCTTTGTCCTCTGTCCCCCCACGTCCCCCACGTTCCCCCTGTCCCCCATGTCCCCTCTGTCCCCCTTGTCCCCGTCCTCCCCATGTCCCCTGTCCTGTCCCCCCTTGTCCCTGTCCCCCCATGTCCCCCTTGTCCCCTGTCCCCCATGTCCCCTGTCCCCCCTTGTCCCCCGTCCTCCCCATGTCCCCCTTGTCCCTGTCCCCCTTGTCCCCTGTCCCCCCCTGTCCCCCTGTCCCCTGTCCCCCGTGCCGTCCCTCTCCTCCTGCTCCATTCGTCCCTGCAGCTCCGCCAGCCGCTGCCACAGCCCCGGCACTGGGGGCCGGGGGGTCAGGGGGGCTTGGGGGGTGTCAGAGGGTCCCGGGGGGGTAGAGGGGTCGGGGGGATTAGGGTTCTCGGGGGTCCTGTGGGGGCCCGGGGGGCCCAGAGGGGTTGCAGGGGGTCCCTGGGGTCCCGGGGGTTTCGGGGGTCCCAGGGGCTTGGGGTCCTGGGGGGGGTCAGAGGGGCTGAGGGGGTGTCCCAGAGGGGGTTTGGGGGGGGAGTCAGGGGGTCCCAGGGGGTCGGGGGCCCTGGGGGGTCAGGGGTCCTGGTGTGTTTGGGGTCGGGAGTCAAGGTGTCCCGGGGGGTTGGGGGTCGCAGTGTGTTGGGGGCCTCGGGGGGTCTTGGGGGGTCCCTTGGTGTGTTGGGGGTCCTGGAGGGTCTTGGGGGGTCCCAGCGGGGTCCCGGGGGGTCTCAGGGTGTCCTGGAGGGGTGCTGGTGTGTTGGGGGTCCCAGGGGGTGTTGGGGGTCCCAGGGGGCGCTGGGTGGGTGCCGGGGGTCCCAGGTGGCTTCTGGGGGTGCTGGGGGTTCTGGGGGTGTTGGGGGGTTCCGGGGGGGGTCCCAGGGGTTCTGGTACGTCAGGGGGTCCCAGAGGGCTGTTGGGGGTGCCGGGGGGTCCCAGGGTGTGTTGGGGCTTCCCAGGGGTCCTGGGGTCCCAGGGGCACTGGGGGTCCCAGGGGTGTTGGGGGCCCGGGGGTATTGGGGGCCCGGGGGTGCCGGGTCTCACCGCTCTCCCACAGCCGCTCCTGGTGCTCCCGCAGCTGGGCCAGGTCCCGGGAGAGCCCCACATCTGGGGGCGGGGGGGCCATGGGGGTCAGTGGGGGTCAAGGGGGGTCAATGGGGGTCAATGGGGGTCAATGGGGGCTCAATGGGGGACATGGGGGTCAGTGGGGGCAGGGGGTCAATGGGGGTCAATGAGGGGTGGGGGTCAATGGGGGTCAATGGGGGCAGGGGGTCAAGGGGGGTCAATGGGGGCCATGGGGGTTGATGGGGGCCAATGGGGGTGGGGGCCAATGGGGGTCAATGAGGGGCAGGGGGCCAATGGGGGCCAATGGGGTCAATGGGGGCCAATGGGGGTCGGGGGGCCAATGGGGGTCAATGGGGGTCAATGGGGGGCCATGGGGGTCATTGGGGGTCAATGAGGGGCAGGGGGCCAATGGGGGTCAAGTCAATGGGGGTCAATGGGGGCCAATGGGGGCTCAATGGGGGACATGGGGGTCAGTGGGGGCAGGGGGTCAATGGGGGTCAATGAGGGGCGGGGGACAATGGGGGTCAATGGGGTCAATGGGGGTCAATGGGGGTCCATGGGGGTCAGTGGGGGGCAGGGGGCCAGTGGGGGTAGTGGGGAGGTGGGGGCAGTGGGGGGCTGGGGGAGTCAGTGGGGGTACGGGGGTCTATAGGAGTTTGGGGGGTCCATGGGGGTCGAGGGTGACTGGGGGTCCGCGGGGGGAGGGGCAATGTGTGTTAGTGGGGGTCACTGGGGGTTAGTGGGGGCAGGGGGCAGTGGGGGGTCCCTGGGGGTTGGGGGGCAGCGGGCTGGGGTTCACTGGGGACCCTATGGGTGCTTGGGGGTCGGGGGGGCAGGGTAGGGGTCAGAGGTCAGGGTCAGAGGTCAGGGGCCGGGGTCGCTCACCCAGCAGCAGCAGCACCAGCACCAGCCCGGCCCCCAGCAGGAAGAAGCCGCCCGTGACCCCCAGCGCCCCCCCCGCGCCCGGGGCTGCACCGGGGGGCGTCACCGGGGAGCACCCACGGGACCACCCAACCCCCCCGGGAACCCCCAACCCCCCCGGGACCCACTGGCGACCCCCTTTCCCCTTAACCCCCTCCCAAACCCTCTCGGCCCCCCCCCCAATTCCCCCAGGGATCCCACTCCCCCGGGGCCCCCCAAACCCCTCAGCACCCCCGCGCCCCCACCCATCACCTGCCCCCGCACCCGGGGCTGCACCGGAGTGGGGGGCACCAGGGATGACCCCGACGCTCCCCTTCCCCAGCCCCCGGCCCCCCCGGGACCCCCAATACCCCCCAGCCCCCGGGACCCCCCGCCCCCCATTCCTCCCCCCCCCCAGGCACCTGCCCGTCCCCAGCCCATGGGTGCAGCGAGTGCGGCCCGGCCCGGCCCCGCCCACCGCTTTAGGCCCCGCCCACCGGCCCCACCCACGTGGCTCCGGGGCACCCCGGTGTCCCCGGGGGGGCTCAGGGGACGCGTTCGTGCCTCAGTGTCCCCAAATGTCCCCGTGTCCCCCCGGTGTCCCTGTGTACCCCCAATGTCCCCCAAATGTCCCCCCCCCGTCCCTGTGTCCCCTCAATGTCCCCCAGTGACCTCATGCCTCCCCCAAATGTCCCCATGTCCCCCACTGTCCCCCCAGTGTCCCCATGTCCCCCCCAGTGTCCCCATGTCCCCATGGAGTTTGCAGGGACACGTGTGTCCGTCCCCCCCCATGTCCCCATGTCCCCAGAGGGGAAGTGAAAGGGGAAGTGGCCACGTGCGGCGGGGGGGACACGATGACACAGGGGACATGGGGGGGGTGGGGGGGCACGTGGCACGGGGAGGAGGGGACAGGAGGGGACACGTGGGGCAGGGCGGGGGACCTGGGGGACAGGGGAGACATGGGGGACATGGGGACAAGGGGTGGACACGGGGGCCATGGGGACATGGGGACATGGGGACATGGGGACACAGGGACATGGGGACACGGGGACATGGGGACAAGAGGTGGACACGGGGGCCATGAGGCCATGGGGACATGGGGACACGGGGACATGGGGACAAGAGGTGGACACGGGGGGCCATGGGGACATGGGGACATGGGGACATGGGGACAAGGGGTGGACACGGGGGCCATGGGGACATGGGGACACGGGGACATGGGGACACGGGGTGGACACGGGGGCCATGGGGACACGGGGCCATGGGGACACGGGGGCCATGGGGACACGGGGACATGGGGACACAGGGACATGGGGACATGGGGTGGACACGGGGGCCATGGGGCCATGGGGACACGGGGACATGGGGACATGGGGACAAGGGGTGGACACGGGGGCCATGGGGACGGGGGACATGGGGACGGGGGACATGGGGACATGGGGACATGGGGACAAGAGGTGGACACGGGGGCCATGGGGACACGGGGACATGGGGACACGGGGACATGGGGACAAGGGGTGGACACGGGGGCCATGGGGACGGGGGGACATGGGGACACAGGGACATGGGGACAAGGGGTGGACACGGGGGGCCATGGGGACGGGGGGACATGGGGACACAGGGACATGGGGACACGGGGACATGGGGACAAGAGGTGGACACGGGGGGCCATGAGGCCATGGGGACATGGGGACACGGGGACATGGGGACAAGAGGTGGACACGGGGGCCATGGGGACACGGGGACATGGGGACACGGGGACATGGGGACAAGGGGTGGACACGGGGGGCCATGGGGACACGGGGCCATGGGGACACGGGGACATGGGGACATGGGGTGGACACGGGGGGCCATGGGGACACGGGGACATGGGGACAAGGGGACATGGGGACACGGGGGCCATGGGGACACGGGGGACATGGGGACACAGGGGACATGGGGACACGGGGACATGGGGACAAGAGGTGGACACGGGGGCCATGGGGACACGGGGACATGGGGACACGGGGACATGGGGACAAGGGGTGGACACGGGGGGCCATGGGGACGGGGGGACATGGGGACATGGGGACACGGGGACAAGGCCCCAGCAGCACCGATGGTGCCTCCACCAGCTATGGGCGCGTTGGGGACACTGTGGGGACAGAGGCCACCCCGTGTCCCCATGGTGCCCTGCCCCCCTTGTCCCCCGGTGTCCCCCCTTACACCCCATGTCCCCATGTCCCTGTGTCCATGTCCCCCGTGTCACCATGGCCCCCATGGCCCCTGATTTCCCCATGGCCTCTGTGTCCCCCATGTCCCCCCGTCGCCCATATCCCCCGTGTCACCCATGTCCCCCCACGTCCCCCAGTGTCCCCCATGTCCCAATGTCCCCCATGTGTCCCCATGTCCCCCACGTCCCCCAATTTCCCATGTCCCCCTGTCCCCAATGTCCCCCATGTCCCCCCACGTCCCCGGTGTCCCCCATGTCCCCCCTGTCCCCATGTCCCCCCCGTGACACTCCACACTCCTCCTCAGCACCTTTATTGGGGTCCCGGGGGCTCCCCCAGCTCTCAGGCCCTGGGCTGGGGGGGTCTGGGGGACCCCAGAGTGTCCAGGGGGTCCCCGGGGGGTCCTCTCTGTCCAGGGGGTCCCCTCTGTCCGGGGGTCCCTGGGGGTCCCCAGGGGTCCCCTCTGTCCGGGGGTCCCCTCTGTCCGGGGGTCCCTGGGGGTCCCCGGGGGTCCCCTCTGCCCGGGGGTCCAGGGGGTCCCCGGGGGGTCCCCTCCGTCCGGGGAGGTCGCCTCTGTCCGGGGGTCCCTGGGGGTCCCCGGGGGGTCCCCTCTGTCCGGGGCTCCAGGGGGTCCTGGGGGGGGGTCCCCCGGGTGGGGGGGTCCCGGGGGGGCCCCTAGCAGGGGGGGCCGCTCGCAGACCCAGGGCAGGGCCCGCTCGCAGGCCAGGTCGTCCCAGGGGCCGTGGGGCAGGAGGGCGGCGCAGTTCTGCCCCCGGCCCCCGTTGGGCTCCCCCCGACCCCAGGAGCTGCGGGAGGTGGGGCAGGGGTCAGAGGTCAGGGGGGTCAGAGGTCAGGGGGGTCAGAGGTCAGAGGGGGCGGGGGGGCAGGACCGGGGGAGGGGTGTGTGGGGCAACCGGGAGGTCAAGTGGGGTCAGGGGGTCACAGAGGGTCAGGGGGTTGGGGGGTGGGGGACATGGGGGGTCACGGGGGACACAGGGGGTCAGAGGGGACATGGAGGGTCATGGGGGCAAGAAGGGGTCAGGGGTCAGGGGGGCACCAGGGGTCAGGGGGTTTGGGGGGTCGGGGGGTACAGGGATTTTGGGGGATCCCAGGGCGATTGTGGGGTGCTGGGGGGTGGGGGTTGGGGTGGGATTTATGGGGGGCAGGGGGTCCCGGGGGGTTTGGGGGTCCCAGGGTGATTTATGGGGGCACAGGGGTCCCGGGGGGGGTTTGGGGGTCCTGGGGGGGTTATGGGGGACAGGGGTCCCGGGGGTTTGGGGGTCCTGGGGGGGGGTTATGGGGGACAGGGGTCCCGGGGGCTTGGGGGTCCTGGGGGGGGTTATGGGGGACAGGGGTCTCGGGGGGTGCCAGGGTTGTCGCGGGCAGTTGGGGGTGCGGGGGGTACCTGAAAGCCGGGGGCCCTGTCCAGCCAGCGCCACCCCCCCTCCTGCTCGCGGTCGCTGAGGCCCAGCCAGTACCCGCGGGGCTGGGGGCTGCGCGCAGCACGAACTCCTGGGGGCAGGCGTGTGGGGCACGGCCGGGGAACACTGGGGGGCACAGGTATGGGGGGGGACAGCTGGGGGGGGGGCACAGCTATGGGGTGGGGGCACAGTTGGGGGCACAGCCATGGGGAGGGGGCACAGCTATGGGGGGCACGGATGGGGGGCACAGCCATGGGGAGGAGGCACAGCTATGGGGGGTACGGGTGGGGGGCACAGTTGGGGGGCACAGCCATGGGGAGGGGGCACAGCTATGGGGGGCACGGGTGGGGGGCACAGTTGGGGGCACAGCCATGGGGAGGGGGCACAGCTATGGGGGGCACGGATGGGGGGCACAGTTGGGGGCACAGCCATGGGGAGGGGGGCACAGCTATGGGGGGCACGGGTGGGGGGCACAGTTGGGGGGCACAGCCATGGGGAGGAGGGCACAGCTATGGGGGGGCACGGGTGGGGGGCACAGTTGGGGGGCACAGCTATGGGGGGCAGAGCTATGGGGTGGGGGGCACAGTTGGGGGCACAGCCATGGGGAGGGGGCACAGCTATGGGGGCACGGGTGGGGGGCACAGTTGGGGGGCACAGCCATGGGGAGGGGCACAGCTATGGGGGGCCACGGGTGGGGGGCACAGTTGGGGGGCACAGCCATGGGGGAACAGTTGGGGGCTACAGCCATGGCGGGGGGCACAGCTATTGGGGGGCACAGCTGGGGACACAGCCATGGGGGACACAACTATGGGGGGCATGGCCATGGGGAGGGAGCAGCTATGGGGCAGGGGGTCAGTTGGGGGCACAGACATGGGGGGCTCAATTAGGAGACACAGCTATGGGGGCACAGCCGTGGGGGCACAGCTACGGGGGGCACAGCTATGGGGGGGCACAGTTGGGGGGCACAACCACGGGGTGGGGGCACGGCCACGGGGCAGGGAAGTTGGGGGCACAGCTACGGGGGCACAGCTGCAGGGCGCAGCCATGGGGGGGGGAAGGCACAAACACGAGGGGGGTCCCAGCCCTGGAGGGGAGGGGGTCACAGCCCCCCGAGCTCCCAGCAGCACCCGAGTGCCCCCCGCCCCCTCCCTGCCTCAGTTTCCCCGGGTACCTGCTCCTCGGGGGTGTCGAGGATGAGGAGGTGCCCGCCCTGGGCAGCGCAGGAGCCTTCGGCCTCCCGCCAGCGTCGGGGCCCCCCCGCGAAGAGGTAACAGCTGCCCCCGAAGGGTGCCCAGCCCCCGGGGCAGCGCTGGCACAGCCCCCCTGTGCCGGGGGTCAGCGCCTGGGGGCACCCAGGGGCGGGGGGATTGGGGGACCCAGGGATTGGGGGACCCAGGTATTGGGGGGGACCCGGGTGTCCGGTGGGGGGGATTGGGAGGACCGAGGTGTCTGGGGGATTTGGGGGACCCAGGTATTGGGGGACCCGGGTGTCCGGTGGGGGATTGGGGGACCCAGGTATTGGGGGACCCGGGTGTCCGGGGGGGGGGATTGGGGGACCCAGGTATTGGGGGGGACCCGGGTGTCCGGTGGGGGGATTGGGGGACCGAGGTGTCTGGGGGATTGGGGGACCCAGGTATTGGGGGCTTGGGGGCTTCAGGCATCTGGGGGGGGGTCAGGGGATTTGGGGGACCCAGGTGTCCGGGAGGGGTGGGGGGCTTTGGGGGTCCCAAGTGGGGGGTCAGGGAACCCAGGTGTCCGGGGTTTGGGGGGCCCAAGGGCCGGGAGGTTTGGGGGTCCCAGGTGGGGTTTGGGGGGGCCAGGGCCGGGGGGTTTGGGGGTCCAGGTGGGGTTTGGGGGGGCCGGGGGCTCACCCAGGGTCCGGCGCAGCGCGGCCAAATCCTGCTGGAGCTGCTGCTGCTGCAGCCGCACCTCGCCCAGGGCCTGGGCCAGG
Organism: Ciconia boyciana; assembly: GCF_034638445.1. Classification (NCBI taxonomy): domain Eukaryota; kingdom Metazoa; phylum Chordata; class Aves; order Ciconiiformes; family Ciconiidae; genus Ciconia; species Ciconia boyciana. The sequence continues at coordinate 1,644,226 of NC_132964.1, forward strand.
CTCCCTGCGGGAGGGGACCCCCAAAATGGGGCTCAGCCCCCCCCAAGGGGGTTCGACCCCCCACAATGGGGCTCGGCACCCCTAAAATGGGGCTCAGACCCCCCGAAGGGGTTCGACCCCCCACAATGGGGCTCGGCGCCCCTAAAATGGGGCTCAGGCCCCCCCCCCAAGGGCTTCAACCCCCCACAATGGGGCTCGGCGCCCCTAAAATGGGGCTCAGCCCCCCCCAAGGGGGTTCGACCCCCCACAATGGGGCTCGGCGCCCCTAAAATGGGGCTCAGGCCCCCCCTCAAGGGCTTCGACCCCCCACAATGGGGCTCGGCGCCCCTAAAATGGGGCTCAGGCCCCCCCCCGAAGGGGTTCGACCCCCCCACAATGGGGCTCGGCGCCCCTAAAATGGGGCTCAGACCCCCCCGAAGGGGTTCGACCCCCCACAATGGGGCTCGGCGCCCCTAAAATGGGGCTCAGCTCCCCCCCCATGGGGCTTGGGCCCCTCCCAGTGGGGCTCAGCCCCCCAAAAGGGGCTCAGTCCCCCAGAAATGGAGATCAACCCCCGAGATGGGGCTCAGACCCCCAAATGGGGTTTGACCCCCCCAGAAGTGGGGCGCAGACCCTCAGAAAGGGGCTCAGCCCCCACAAAGGGGGTTAAGCCTCCCCAAAGGGGCTCAGACCCCCAGAAATGGGGCTCGGCCCCCCAAAATGGAGCTCAGACCCCCAGAGATGGGGCTCAGCCCCCAAATGGGTTTTGCTCCCCCCCCAAATGGGGCTCAGCCCCCCAGAAATGGGGCTCGGTGCCTGTAAACCTGGCCTGGACCTGGGGGCTCCCACAGGGCCCTCGCACGGGGGCTCGCACGAGGGGGTTCACGTGGGGGGTCTTGCACGAGGGGGTTCACATGGGGGGTCTTGCACGAGGGCCTTGCCCGGGGTCTCGCACGAGGGGGTTCACGTGGGGGGTCTCGCACGAGGGGCTCACACGAGGGGTTCACATGGGGTCTCGCACAAGGGGGTTCACGTGGGGGGTCTTGCACAAGGGCCTTGCCCGGGGTCTCGCACGAGGGGTTCATGTGGGGGAGGTCTCGCACGAGGGGCTCGCACGAGGGGGTTCACATGGGGGTCTCACACAAGGGGGTTCACGTGGGGGTCTTGCACGAGGGGGTTCACGTGGGGGGTCTTGCATGAGGGGCTCACACGAGGGGGTTCACATGGGGGTCTCGCACAAGGGGGTTCACGTGGGGGGTCTCGCACGGGGGCTCGCACGAGGGGGTTTCACGTGGGGGTCTTGCACGAGGGGCTCACACGAGGGGCTCGCACAAGGGGGTTCACGTGGGGGGTCTCGCACGAGGGGTTTCACGTGGGGGGTCTTGCACGGGGGCTCACACAAGGGTGGTTCACGTGGGGGGTCTCGCACGAGGGGTTTCACGTGGGGGTCTCGCACGGGGCTCGCACTCACGTGTGCCCAGGCCGATGCCGACGGCGCCGGCGGCCGCCAGGACCCCCAGGGCCAGGGCCAGGGCCAGCAGCCACCGCCCCGGGGCCCCCCGGCCCCGGCCTCGCGGGGGGACAGCGGGGGGCGCTGGGGAGGGGACCTGGGGGGGGCAGGGTGAGACCGAGGTAAATAAATACCCCCTGGGGTAAATACCCCCTCCCTCGGGGCAAATACCCCCCATTTAGCAAATACCCCCCGGGGACAAATGCCCCCCATGGGGTAAATACCCCCCGGGTGAATACCCCTCCCTTGCGGTCAATAACCCCCCATGGGGCAACTACCCCTCCCTCGGGGCAAACAACCCCCACGGGGCAAATGCCCCCCCCGGGGTAACTCCCCCCGGTGACTCCCCCGTACCTGCGCCCCCGTGGGGCAGGCAGGGGGGGCTGGGGGCCCCAGAGCCTTGAGGGGAGGTGGGGGGGGCAGGGGCGGCACCACGTTCTCATAGTCCTCGGGGTCCTCGCATGAGCGGCCTGGGGGGGAACCCCGAAACTGCCCGGTGTGGCCCCAAAGCCGGCCCCAAAGCCCGCCCCTTCCTCTTAACCCTGCCCCTGCCCTTAACCCCACCCCTTAACCCTGCCCCTCCCCTTAACCCTGCCCCTTTAACACCCTAAACACCACCCTCCCTTAACCCCGCCCCTCCCCTTAACCTCACCCATTGACCCTGCCCCCTTAACTCCACCCTCCTCTTAACCCTGCCCCTTCCCTTAACCCCGCCCCTTTAACACTCTAAACACCACCCTCCCTTAACCCTGCCCCCTGCCCCTTAACCCCACCCATTGACCCTGCCCCCACCCCTTAACTCCACCCCTCCTCTTAACCCTGCCCCTTCCCTTAACCCTGCCCCCTTTAACACCCTAAACGCCACCCTCCCTTAACCCTGCCCCTCCCCTTAACCCCACCCATTGACCCTGCCCTCGCCCCTTAACTCCACCCCTCCTCTTAACCCTGCCCCTCCCCTTAACCCCCCTTAACACCCTAAACACCACCCTCCCTTAACCCCGCCCCTCCCCTTAACCCCGCCCCTTTAACACCCTAAACACCACCCTCCCTTAACCCCGCCCCCTCCCCTTAACCCCACCCATTGACCCTGCCCCTGCCCCTTAACTCCACCCCTCCTCTTAACCCTGCCCCTTAACCCCTTAATCCCCTCCCCTTAACTCCACCCCTTAACCCTGCCCCTCCTTAACTCCACATCCTTAACCCTGCCCTTCCTTAACTCCACCCCTTAACCCTGCCCCTCCCTTAACTCCACCCCTTAACCCTGCCCCTTCCCCTTAACTCCACCTCCTTAACCCCGCCCCTCCCCTTAACTCCACATCCTTAACCCCGCCCCTTCTCCTTAACTCCACCCCTTAACCCTGCCCCTCCCCTTAACTCCACCCCTTAACCCCGCCCCTCCCCTTAACTCCACCTCCTTAACCCTGCCCCTTCCCTAACCCTGCCCCTCCCATAACCCTGCCCCTTTCCCTTAACTCCACCCCTAACCCCACCCCCTCCCCTAACCCCGCCCCACGGTACCTCGGGACTTCATGGCGGGGGAGGGGCTGGACGGGGGGGAGGGGCTGGAACAGAGATCGGGGGCTGGGGGGACACGGGGGGACACGGGGGGACACGGGGGAGGGGACCCCACCCCGTCCTGTCCCCGTCCCCAGCCCTGTGCGGTCCCGGGTCCCCCAGCGCTCGTCCCCGAGCCCCGTCCCCAGGTGCCACCTCCGGCGCCAGCCCTGCGTCCCCAGGTGAGGCCCACGGCCCCGGGTGCCACGGCCCCGTGCGAGGACGGTGTCCCCAGGGCCACGCTGCGCCCTGGAGCCACCGTGTCCCCAGGTGGGACATCCCTGCCACCCCCCGGCCCTGGCCCTGGCCCCACCCCGGGGTCCCTGTCCCCACCCGGGGGTCCCTGTCCCCACCCCGGGGCCCCATGTCCCCACCCCGGGGCCCCATGTCCCCATCCCGGGTCCCTGTCCCCACCCTGGGGCCCCATGTCCCCATCCCAGGTCCCTGTCCCCACCCCGGGGTCCCTGTCCCCACCCGGGGGTCCCTGTCCCCATCCCGGGGCCCCATGTCCCCATCCCGGGTCCCTGTCCCCACCCGGGGGTCCCTGTCCCCACCCCGGGGTCCCTGTCCCCACCTCGGGGCCCCATGTCCCTGTCCCCACTCCAGTGTCCCCATTCCCACCCTGTCCCCACCCTGGTGTCCCCATCCCATGTCCCTGTCCCCACCCCAGGGTCCCTGTCCCCACCCGTGTCCCCATTCTGGGGTCCCCAGGTCCCTGTCCCCACCCCAGTGTCTCCATCCCCAACCCGGTGTCCCCTGTCCCTGTCCCCACCGTGGTGTCCCCGTCCCAAGGTCCTTGTCCCCACCCTGGTGTCCCCACACCGCGTCCCCATCCCCACCCTGGTGACCCCACCCTGGTGTCCCCACCCCCACCCTGGGGTCCCCACCCCGGTGTCCCCGTCCCCACCTCAGCCACGTCCCAGCGCCACCCTGCCAGGTCCTGCCACCCGCCTGTCACCAGCCACCACGTCCCCGTCACGGGCCACCACGTCCCCATCACCCGCCACCACGTCCCTGTCACGGGCCACCGTGTCCCCCACCCTGTTCCCAGGGTCCTCGGGGGGGAACCGAAACCCTCCCTGGTGCCGGGGCGGTGACACAGCTGTCCCCAACCTCCCTGGGGTCCCCAACGGCTGCCAGCCTCTCCGGAGGTCCCCGATTGTCCCCAGATGTCCCCAAACATCCCACTGATGCCCAAGAGTCTCCCCCATGTCCCCAAATGTCCCCAAAGGTCCCTGACATCTGCAATGGTCCCCCCTGTCTCTGGTGGTCCCCAAATGTCCCCAAACATCCCCAATGTCCTGGTGGTCCCCAAATGTCCCCGAAGGTCCCTGACACCTCCAATGGTCCCCAGTGTCCCCAAAGGTCCCCAAAGGTCCCTGACTTCCCTGTGGTCCCTGAAGGTCCCCAAATGTCCCCAAGGGTCCCTGACACCTTCAGTGTCCCCAAATGTCCCCAATGTCCCCAAAAGGACCCTGACACCCCCAAGTGTCCTTGATGGTCCCCAAATGTCCCCAAGGGTCCCCAACATCCCCAGTGGTCCCCCATGTCCCTGGGGGTCCCCAGTGTCCCCAATGTCCCCAAAAGGTCCCTGACACCCCCAAGTGTCCCTGATGGTCCCCAAATGTCCCCAAGGGTCCCCAACATCCCCAGTGGTCCCCCATGTCCCTGGGGGTCCCCAAAGGTCCCTGACACCCCCAGTGTCCCCAAATGTCCCCAAAGGTCCTCGATGGTCCCCAAAGTCCCCAACACCCCTGACCCCCCCAGTGCTCCCCGTGTCCCCAAACGTCCCTGACGCCCCCGTGTCCCCAAGGGTCCCCAAATGTCCCCGGCCCCGCCCCGGCGGGGACGCCCCGCTGGGCACCCGCGGGTGACGGCAGGAAGAGGGGACACGCTCGGGCGCCGGCAGCAGCCAGGCTGCACCGGGGGCACCCCAAAACACCCGCACCCCAACCCCCGCACCTCCAAACCCCTGCACCCCCAACCCCCGGCACCCCAACCCCCTGCACCCCCAAACCCCTGCACCCCAACCCCTGCACCCCAACCCCCCGCACCCCCAAACCCCTGCACCCCAACCCCCGGCACCCCAACCCCCTGTACCCCCAAACCCCCGCACCCCAAACCCCCGCACCCCAAACCCTCCTCACCCCAACCCCTGCACCCCCAAGGCCCTCAGCCCCCAAGCCCCGGTGACCGGGGACACCCCCACCCCCCGGCACCCCAGGACCCCCTGCACCCCAGAACCCCTCCAGCGCCCCTCCCCCCCCGCACCCCCAGTACCCCTGAATTCCCCTTAACACCCCCAAACCCCGACTCCCCACCCCCAGCACCCCAACCCCCCGTACCCCCAAAGCCCCCGAGCCCCCCAGCCCCCCACCCCAGGACACCCCATCCCCCCGCCCCCCCAACCCTCCCCCGCCACTAGGGCGGCGCCAGGCGCGGGAGCGCCGCTCTAGCCGCTGCCGCCTCTATGGTACAGGGCGGGGCGGGGGCGGGCGGGGCACTTCTGGTTCCCACGGGTCCGTTCCACTTTAGCGTCCGGGCTGATTCCATTTCCCCTCCCGATAGTTCCGGCTCTCCCGGTGTTTCCGGTGTTTCCCGTGCCGGTGTTTCCGGCTCCGGTGTTTCCGGTTCCGGTGCCGGTCCCGGGGCCGCGATGGGCGCTCACCTGGCGCGGCGCTACCTGGGGGAGGCGGAGACGGAGCCCGACCCGCTGCAGCTGCCGACCTTCCCCGCCGAGCTGGGGCTGCCGCACCGCCGCCCCCGCGGTCAGTCCCGCCACCCGGGGGGACGCGGGGCGGGGGGGGGGAACGGGACGCGGGGGCGGCGCTGACCCCGCTCGGGCCCCGGCCCGGGGACGCCCTTGGGGTGTCCCCGCGGGACCGGGCCCCCGCGTGACCTCGGTGTCCCCTCCCGTGTGTCCCCCATGTCCCCCTCCGTGTCCCACCCCCTGTCCCCGTGGTGCCCCCGTCCCCACCCGTGTCATCGTGTCCTCGTGTCGTGGCCCGGCACGTGGCCACCCTTGTCACACGTCCCCTGTCCCCGCCTGTCCTTGTCACCTCCCGCCCGGCCCGGCCACGTCCCCCCCGTGTCCCTGCTCCTCGTCCCCGCCCTGCTCCCCTCGTGTCCCTGTGTCCCCCCACGCGTCCCCCGTGCCGCTGGGGTCCCGCTGTCCCCGCTGCGGCAGCCTGACGCGTCCCCGTCCCTGTCACACCCCCCTGTCCCCGTCCCTGCCGTGTGTCCCCGTGTCACTGCGCGGTGTCCCCGCCGTGGCTGCCTGACGTGTCCCCGTTGCTGTTGCGTCCCCACGTGCCACGTGTGGGCCGACATCTCTGTGGTGGCCACCCCCCGTGTCCCCAGCCCTGCTGTGTCCCCGGGTGTCCCCTACGTGCCACACGCGTGCCGATGTCCCCGCAGCAGCCACCCGCCATGTCCCCACCCCTGACACATCCCCCAGTCCCTGTCCTTGCCACGTGTCCCCACGTGCCACGTGTGTGCCAATGTCCCCGTGGTGGCCATCCCCCGTGTCCCCACCCCTGCTGTGTCCCCTGGTCCCCATCCCTGCTGTGTGTCCCCACGTGTCCCCACGTGCCACGTGGCTGCCCGTGTCCCCACAGTGGCCACCCGCCATGTCCCCAACCCTGCTGTGTCCCCCCATGGGTCCCCATGTGCCACGTCTGTGTTGACGTCCCTGCGGTAGCCACCGCTGTTGTCCCCAACCCTGCTGAGTGTCCCCGTGTGTCCCTATGTGCCACGTGTATCCCCACATCCCCGCGGTGGCCACCATGTCCCCAACCCTGCCGCGTGTCCCCATGGGTCCCCACGTGCCACGTGTATCCCCACATCCCCGCGGCGGCCACCCACCGTGTCCCCAACCCTGCCGCGTGTCCCCACGTGCCACGTGTATCCCCACATCCCCGCGGTGGCCACCGTGTCCCCAACCCTGCCGCGTGTCCCCATGGGTCCCCATGTGCCACGTCTGTGTTGACGTCCCTGCGGTGGCCACCGCTGTTGTCCCCAACCCTGCTGAGTGTCCCCGTGTGTCCCTATGTGCCACGTGTGTGCTAACGTCCCCGCGGTGGCCACCCCCCATGTCCCCACTCCAGCCACATCCCCTGGTCCCTGTCCTTGCCACGTGTCTCCGCGTGCCACGTGTGTGCTGATGTCCCTGCAGCGGCCACCCCTCGTGTCCCCAACCCTGCCGCGTGTCCCCATGGGTCCCCACGTGCCACGTGTATCCCCACATCCCCACGGTGGCCACCCCTCGTGTCCCCAGCCCTGCTGTGTGTCCCCACGTGCCACGTGTATCCCCACATCCCTGTGGTGACCACCGTGTCCCCAACCCTGCCGCGTGTCCCCATGGGTCCCGACGTGCCACGTGTATCCCCACATCCCCGCGGCGGCCACCCACCGTGTCCCCAACCCTGCCGCGTGTCCCCGCGCGTGTCCCCACGTCCCTCCCCCAGCCGCGTCCCCCTGCTCCCCGTCCCCATGGTGCCCCCCCGCCGCCCCCCGTCCCCCGCGGGCGCTGAGCTGTGCGTCCCCTCCCCGGTGACAGCGATGGTGGCCACGGCGGAGCAGCTGGCGCAGGGCCGGGTGCCGCTGGAGCAGCGGGATTTCTGCGCCCACCACCTGCTGCGGCTGCTGCGCTGCCAGCGCGACGCCTTCCCCGTCCCCTGGGACTGCCAGCGCCTGCGCCACGCCTGGGACGCCTGCCAGCACCGCGAGTACCGCGGGGACGCGGGGGGACGCGGGGGGACACCGGGATACGGGGGATGGGGATGCACAGGGGTGGGGGATGTGGGGACACCAGGACACGGGGGGACGTGGGGGGGACACAGAGGGGAGCTGGGGGACGTGGGGACACCGGGATACGGGGGACGTGGGGGGACATCAGGATGTGGCGGGGGACGTGGGGACATAGAGGGGACATGGGGGGACATAGGGGGAGATGGGGACGGGGGGATACAGGAACCTGGGACACAGGGACACCAGGACACGGGGGACGGGGGGGACACAGAGGGAGCTGGGGGACGTGGGGACACCGGGATACGGGGGACGTGGGGGGACATCAGGATGTGGTGGGCGGACATGGGGACATAGAGGGGACACGGGGGGACACAGAGGGGAGCTGGGGGACGTGGGGACACCAGGACACGGGGAGCTGGGGGGACATCAGGATGTGGTGGGGGACGTGGGGACATAGAGGGGACATGGGGGACACGGGGGGACACAGAGGGGAGCTGGGGGACGTGGGGACACCAGGATACGGGGGACATGGGGGGGACACCAGGATGTGGTGGGGGGATGTGGGGACATAGAGGGGACACCAGGACATGGGGGACGTGGGGGGGACACCAGGATGTGGCAGGGGGACATGGGGACATAGAAGGGACACCAGGACACGGGGGACGTGGGGGGGACATCAGGATGTGGTGGGGGATGTGGGGACATAGAGGGGACATGGGGGACACAGGGGGTGATGGGGACGGGGGGATACAGGAACCTGGGACACAGGGACACCAGGACACGGGGGATGCGGGGGGACACAGGGGAGCTGGGGGGACGTGGGGACACCGGGATATGGGGGGGATGGGGATGTACAGGGGTGGGGGACGTGGGGACACCAGGACACGGGGGACGCGGGGGGACACAGAGGGGAGCTGGGGGACGTGGGAACACTGGGATACGGGGACGTGGGGGGACATCAGGATGTGGTGGGGGGACGTGGGGACATAGAGGGGACACCAGGACATGGGGGACGTAGGGGGGACACCAGGATGTGGCGGGGGAACATGGGGGACATAGGGGGAGATGGGGACATGGGGGACACGGGGACACCGGGATACGGGGGGACGTGGGGACGGGGGACATGGGGACACAGGAGGGACATGGGGACACCAGGAACCCCAGATATGGGGGGCCATGGGGACACCGGGACATGGGGGACACGGGGGACACGGGGACACCGGGATACGGGGGGACACGGGCATGCAGATGTAGAGAGATGGGGGGACGGGGGACACTGGGACACCAGGATACAGGGATGGGGACAGGGGAACAGGGACACAGGGGGAGGGGACACAGGGGGACACCAGGACATGGGGGACTTGGGGAGAGGGACAGCGGGGACACTGGTGGGGACACGGGAGGACAGGAGGGACATGGGAGGGACACGGGAGGGACACCGGGACACGTCTGAGGGGTGACAGGGACATGGGGGTGGGGGGACGTGGGGACGCCGCAGTGAGCTCTGGGGCTCCCTGTCCCCACGGTGTCCCCATCCCCGTGGCCCTCCCTGTGTCCCCCCCCGCCTCGCGGTGTCCCCCGGTGCAGCGGTGGCCCCGGTGACACGCGGGTGACACGCCTGTCCCCAGCTACGTGATGCGCATGAAGGAGTTTGAGCGCGAGCGGCGGCTGCTCCAGCGCCAGAAGCGGATCCGGCAGCGGGAGGCGGCAGCTGCCACCAGCGAGTGACGGTGACACGGGGACGCCCGGTGACACGGGGACGCCCGGTGACATGGGGACGCCTGCCACGCAATAAACCCATGGACCTGATGCTGCGCTGGCCTGTGACTGCGCTTGGGGACGCCGGGGACAATGCGGTGGCTTGTCTCCACGGTGGCTGTGATCCCCTCCGCCAGCTTGGGGACAACGGGGACTGTCCCCATGGGGTGGCCGTGACCCTCCACGTGTCCCCCCGGGGAGAGGGGACAATGACAAGCCACGTGTGTGTGGGGGTGAAGTGATTTATTGTCACCTGCGGGGACAGGGAGACGGGGGGGGACAACAATGACAGGTCACGTGTGGGTGACACAGGTCATTCCCAGCCACCGCAGGTGACGCGGACCATAGTCACGGGCCGCACGTGGGTGACACCGCTTTGTCACCATCGGTGGCCTCAGCTGCTGCCACTGCTGTCACCGGATGGCTGGGTCAGCCCCGCGGGTGACGCTGCCACTAGGGAGGGGATGGACCCCGTGGGGACGGGGACAGCGGGGATGGCCCCACGGGAGGGGGACAGCGAGGACGGGTCCCTGGAGGGGACGGGGACGCTGGGGTGACAAGGGACAGCAGGGCCACGTCCCCGTGTCCTGCTGTGAGCACGGGGAGGACGACGGGCTCGTGTCCCCCGTCCTCGTGTCCCCCGTCCCCACCCCTGGCTCAGGGCGTTACCAGGGTGTCCCCGTGCTGTCCCCAAGGCTCAGCTCAGGGTGGGGGTGACGGGTCAGGGTGTCCCCACGCTGTCCCCAAGGCTCAGTGCAGGACAGGGGGATGACAAGGACACGTCAGGGTGTCCCCACGCTGTCCCCAAGGCTCAGTGCAGGACAGGGGGATGACAAGGACACGTCAGGGTGTCCCCGCAGGGTGGGGGTGCCAGTGTCCCAGCAGAAAGGGGACGATGGGGGACAGGGTGTCCCCGCGGGGTGGGGGGTGTCCCGGGGTGTCCCCGCGGGCTGTCCCCGGTGTCACAGCAGGAAGGGGACGATGGGGGAGCGCAGCGGGGGGTAGTCGCGGAACTCCCGCAGGTAGCTGCGGTGCTTGCCCTGCGCCCAGATGGCCATCTGCACGAAGCCCACCAGCGAGAAGAGGGCCACTGCGGGGCCACCGTCACCACGGGGGACAGGGGGACACGGCGGGGGGGACACACACACGCAGGGACATGGCGGGGTGGACGGGGGGACCCTGGGGGGATGGGGGATTTGGGCAGCCAGGGGTGGGACGCCGACCCCAGCGGGGGACGTGGGGCCCGGAGTGGGACAAGGGACGTGGGGAGGGGACGTGGCGGGGGGACAGGGGACCCTGGGGGATGGGGGACGTGGGCAGCTGGGGGTGGGACACTGACCCCAGGGTGGGACAGGGGGCCTGGGGGGGACAGGGGACCCCAGGGTGGGACAGGGGGCCTGGGGGGGACAGGGGGCCTGGGGGGACGACAGGGGGCCTGGGGGGGACACGGGGACCCCAGGGTGGGACAGGGAGCCTGGGGGGGACAGGGGGCCTGGGGGGGCACGGGGACCCCAGGGTGGGACAGGGGCATGGGGGACGACAGGGGGCCTGGGGGGGACACGGGGACCCCAGGGTGGGACAGGGGGCCTGGGGGGGGGACACGGGCACCCCAGGGTGGGACAGGGGCCTGGGGGGACAGGGGGCCTGGGGGACGACAGGGGGCCTGGGGGGACACGGGGACCCCAGGGTGGGACAGGGGGCATGGGGGGACGACAGGGGGCCTGGGGGGGGACACGGGGACCCCAGGGTGGGACAGGGGGCCTGGGGGGGACACGGGCACCCCAGGGTGGGACAGGGGCCTGGGGGGGACAGGGGCCTGGGGGGACACGGGGACCCCAGGGTGGGACAGGAGCCTGGGGGGACAGGGGGCCTGGGGGGGGCACGGGGACCCCAGGGTGGGACAGGGAGCCTGGGGGGACGACAGGGGGCCTGGGGGGGGCACGGGGACCCCAGGGTGGGACAGGGGGCATGGGGGGGGGACACGGGGACCCCAGGGTGGGACAGGGTGGGACACTGACCCCAGGGTGGGACAGGGGTGCAGGGGGGACACAGGGGACGTGGGGCCACCCCAGGGTGCCCTCCTCCCCCCACATCAGCGTACCCCCGAGGGTGACCCCCCCCCAGGAACCCTCCCCCATCAAGGTGTCCCCGTCACAATGCCCCACCCCCAAAAGGACACCCTCCCCCGGGTGTTCCCCCCATCAGGGTGCCCCCATCAGCCCCCTCCCCCTGAGGGTGCCCCCCTCACCGGGCAGACACTGTGTCATGATGGTGAAGCCGATCCAGGACCCGACCTGGGGGGGGGGGCAGCACCCATTGAGGGGGGCACACTGCTGCTGTGCCCCCCCCCCGGGGGCTCCCCACTGTGGTCCCCCCCAGCACAGCAGTGACCCCCAATATGCTGACCCCCGCCCCCCCCAGCAGGGTGGTGCCCCCGCCCCAAGCAGACCCCCCAGGGTGGTGGGACCCCCATCCCCCCCCCCCAGCAGTGCCCCCCAGTGGTGCCCCCTCCCACCCAATGCCCCCCAGCAGTGTTACCCCCCGCCAGTGATCCCCCCAAATATCCCCCAGCAGTGTCCCCCCCAGAGCAGTGCCACCCCCCACTGGTGCCCCCCTGCCCCCAAATGCCCCCCCCCCCACCTCGTAGGTGTAGTTGGGGCAGGAGACGAGGAGGAAGAGCCAGGTGAAGGGGTTGCGGGTGGGGTACGGGATCTTCCGTGTCTTGGAGCCTGCCCCGGCACACGCGTGTGACACCCCCACACGCGTGTGACACCCCCCACATGCGTGTGGCCCCCCCCCGGCACACGCGTGTGCCTCTGCACCGTCGCGTGCCCTCCGGGTGCCCCCCCCCCCAAGCCCGTGGGTGCTGCCGCAGGCGTCCGCGTGGCCGCGCGCCCGAGTGGGCACCCACGCGCCCCACACGCGTGTGCGTGCCCCCCCCCCAGCACGCGCGTGTGCGTAGCCCTGTGCCCGCTGTCCCCCCTCGCCCACGCGTGTCCCCCGTGTCCCCTCACCGGCGGGGCGCAGGTTCCGCAGGGCCACGTGGATGGAGAAGTTGCCGAGCTGGCAGAACTGGGACACACACACACACACACACACACACACACACACACACACACGACGCGGGGGGGCCCTGAGCTGCAGGCAGCACCCGGACTCCCCCCAGCACCCACCGTGCCCCTCCCGGCACCCCCAGGACCCCAATCACCCCCCTCAGCACCCCCCAGCCTCCCCCCCCACCCACCAGCCCCCAGCACCCACCTCCGCCCCCCCCAGCACCCCATGGTCCCCAGAAGCCCCCGTGTCCCCCCCAGCACCCACCAGGAAGACGGCGAGCGCCAGCTTCACCTGCTCGTCACCGTAAGCTGGGGGACATGGGGGGTGTCAGGGACACTGTCCCCCCCCCGCCTCGGGGACACGGGGACACAAGGGACATGGAGGGGTGTGAGGGACACTGACCCCCTCCCCCGCCACGGTGTCCCCAGGGGGACACTGGGGACATGAGGGGACACGAGTGGACATGGGGGGGTACAGCGGGTGGTTGATGGGACAGGGACAGGGACGGTGACGGTGACACTCACCGGGGGGTGTACAGCGGGTGGTTGATGGGACAGGGGACAGGGACGGTGACGGTGACACTCACCGGGGGTGTACAGCGGGTGGTTGATGGGACAGGGGACAGGGACGGTGACACTCACCGGGGGGGTGTACAGCGGGTGGTTGATGGGACAGGGGACAGGGACGGTGACGGTGACACTCACCGGGGGGGTACAGCAGGTGGTTGATGGGACAGGAGACAGGGACGGTGACGGTGACACTCACCGGGGGTGTACAGCGGGTGGTTGATGGGACAGGGGACAGGGACGGTGACGGTGACACTCACCGGGGGGTGTACAGCGGGTGGTTGATGGGACAGGGGACAGGGACGGTGACACTCACCGGGGGGTGTACAGCGGGTGGTTGATGGGACAGGGGACAGGGACGGTGACGGTGACACTCACCGGGGGGGGTACAGCGGGTGGTTGATGGGACAGGGGACAGGGACGGTGACGGTGACACTCACCGGGGGGTGTACAGCGGGTGGTTGATGGGACAGGGGACAGGGACGGTGACACTCACCGGGGGGTGTACAGCGGGTGGTTGATGGGACAGGGGACAGGGACGGTGACGGTGACACTCACCGGGGGGTACAGCAGGTGGTTGATGGGACAGGAGACAGGGACGGTGACGGTGACACTCACCGGGGGTGTACAGCGGGTGGTTGATGGGACAGGGGACAGGGACGGTGACGGTGACACTCACCGGGGGTGTACAGCGGGTGGTTGATGGGACAGGGGACAGGGACGGTGACACTCACCGGGGGGTGTACAGCGGGTGGTTGATGGGACAGGGGACAGGGACGGTGACGGTGACACTCACCGGGGGGTGTACAGCGGGTGGTTGATGGGACAGGGGACAGGGACGGTGACGGTGACACTCACCGGGGGTGTACAGCGGGTGGTTGATGGGACAGGGGACAGGGACGGTGACACTCACCGGGGGGGGTACAGCGGGTGGTTGATGGGACAGGGGACAGGGACGGTGACGGTGACACTCACCGGGGGTGTACAGCGGGTGGTTGATGGGACAGGGGACAGGGACGGTGACACTCACCGGGGGGTGTACAGCGGGTGGTTGATGGGACAGGGGACAGGGACGGTGACGGTGACACTCACCGGGGGGTACAGCGGGTGGTTGATGGGACAGGGGACAGGGACGGTGACGGTGACACTCACCGGGGGGTACAGCGGGTGGTTGATGGGACAGGGGACAGGGACGGTGACGGTGACACTCACCGGGGGGGTGTACAGCGGGTGGTTGATGGGACAGGGGACAGGGACGGTGACGGTGACACTCACCGGGGGGGGTACAGCGGGTGGTTGATGGGACAGGGGACAGGGACGGTGACGGTGACACTCACCGGGGGGTGTACAGCGGGTGGTTGATGGGACAGGGGACAGGGACGGTGACGGTGACACTCACTGGGGGGGTACAGCGGGTGGTTGATGGGACAGGGGACAGGGACGGTGACGGTGACACTCACCGGGGGGTACAGCGGGTGGTTGATGGGACAGGGGACAGGGACGGTGACGGTGACACTCACCGGGGGTGTACAGCGGGTGGTTGATGGGACAGGGGACAGGGACGGTGACACTCACCGGGGGGTGTACAGCGGGTGGTTGATGGGACAGGGGACAGGGACGGTGACGGTGACACTCACCGGGGGGGGTGTACAGCGGGTGGTTGATGTAATAGGCCATCCAGGCGGCGAAGCCCCAGTAGTACGTGCAGTTCTGGGGGAAGCGGGAGGGGTTGGGGACACGTTGGGGACACGTGGGGACACCAGCAGGGGGACACACGGCGGCCGGGTGACACCTAGGGACACCCAGACGCCAGCGCCCGGGCCCACAGGTGTTCCCCTGTGGGTGCTGGCGGGGGGGGGAGAGGGGGGCCGAAGGGACATGGGGTGGGCGTGGGGGTGGCCCAGCCGCGGTGGGGACAGGGAGGGACGGCGGGGGGGTGACGCGGGTGTCACCTTGAAGATGTTGCGCAGGGGCATGGTGCCGTGGGAGAAGCGGTGGACGAAGAGCGTCTCCAGCAGGCGCTTGACGTAGTGGAAGGAGTGACAGCCGCACGCCAGGCTGGGGGGGACACGGGGCGGGGGGGACATGGGGACACGTCCCCCGGGACCCCCCTGTCCCCACCCGCACTGGCTGTTGTCCCCCGGTGTCCCCCCACTGCCGTCCCTGGGGGTGCAGGACCCCCCCCCCCCACCTCCATCCCCTAGAGCCCTCCCCGGTGCAGCCCCCCAAGTCCCTGAACCCCCCGAGGGAGGCCCCCTCAGCCCCCCAGGTCTCAGGCCCCCATTTCAGCCCCCTGGCCCCCAACAAGGCCCCCAGTGTGTGTCCCCCCCCCCCAGGGCAGCCCCCCACATCGCAGGACCCCAATTCAGCCCTCCCAGCAGCCCCCCGGATGTGAGAACCCCCAATTCAGCCTCACAGCCCCTCCTAGGGCAGCACCCCCAGGTCTCAGGACCCCAAATTCATCCCCCTGGCCCCCCAACATGGCCCCCAACCCCCAGGTCTCAGGACCCCCAATTCAGCCCTGCCCCCGCAGCCCCCCCACATTCGAGGACCCCCAATTCAGCCCCCAGCCCCCCAGGGCAGCTCCCCCAGCCCCCTGAGCACCCCCAGATCAGCCCCCCAGGTCTCAGGACCCCAACATGGCCCCCAGCCCCCCAGAGCAGCCCCCAGGTCTCAGGTGCCTCAATTCATCCCCCAAAGCCACCCCTCCAGCCCCCTGTGCCCCCCAGCACAGCCCCCAAGTTCCTATGACCCCAACATGGCCCAAGCCCCCCCCCAAGGAGCCCCCCAGCTCTCAGGACCCCCAATTCAGCCCCCCATTACCCTGTTACCCCAGCACCCCAAATCAGCCCCCAGCCCCTGTTACCATGGCCCCCAGCCCCCAGGTCTCAGGACCCCAGTGCAGCCCCCAAGCAGCCCCCACATCTCAAGACCTCCAATTTAGCCCCCTGATATGAGGACCCCAATTCAGCCCCCCAAAGCAGCCCCCAGGTCTCAGAACCCCTAATTCAGTCCCTCAGCTCCCCCCCCACCATCCTATGACCCCCAAATCAGTCTCCTGGCCCCCAAACATGACCTCCAGCCCCCTGGGGCAACTCCCCCATCCTCCCCCCACCCCCCGACCCCCCACCCCCAACCCCCCGACCCCCAACGCCCCCCTGCCCCCACTGACTGGACGACGGGGTGGCGGCTGGCGGTGAAGTCGTAGCGGGGCCCGTAGAGGAAGGGGACGCGGAAGTAGAAGAGCAGGTAGATGAGCAGCGGCCCCGCGTACTCCGTCAGGAAGACCTGCGGACAGACGGACGGACGGACGGACGGATGGTGGGGGCACAGGGGAGGGACAGGGGGACACGCAGAGGGACGCGGGGATGGACAGAGGGACGGAGGGATGGAGGAAGGGGGGCTGGAGGGACAGAGGGATGGGCAGAGGGACGCGGGCACACACAGAGGGAGGCAGGGACGGACACACGGACAGAGGGGTGGGCGCTTGACGGGCAGAGGGACGCGGGGACACACAGAGGGAGGCAGGGACGGACACACGGACAGAGGGGTGGGGGGTTGACGGACAGAGGGACGCGGGGACACACAGAGGGAGGCAGGGACGGACACACGGACAGAGGGGTGGGGGGTTGACGGACAGAGGGACGGACAGAGGGATGCAGGGACACAGGGAGGAAGGGACGGACACACGGACAGAGGGGTGGAGGAAGGGGGGGCTGGAGGGACAGAGGGACACAGGGACAGGGGAGGGGACGGAGGGACAGACAGAGGGACAGAGGGACGGACAGAAGGATGGACAGAGAGATGGAGGCAGAGAGATGGGCAAAGGGACAGACGGGGACAGAGGGACAGAGGGAGGGACAGACGGAGTGCTGGAGATGCACAGGGACAGAGGAGCAGATGGAGGGATGGACAGAGGGACGGCCAGAGGGACACGGGGACAGACAGGAGCAGACAGAAGGACGGACAGAGGGACGCAGGGACAGCGGAGGGCTCAGCGGAGGGACGGACAGGAGAGCCGACAGTACGGGGGGACGGACAGAGGGACACAGGCACTGAGGCGGGGACAGACGGACGGAGGGCAGGCTGGGGGGGCAGAGGCGTCAACAGGGGGATGGCGAGAGGGACAGACGGACGGACGGACGCCTCACCGTCACCCAGCTGATCTGGGCCCCCAGGTCACGGAAGTAGAAGGTGGCGGTGGTGCCCACGGGCAGGCTCTGCAGCACGTCCTCGTCCTTCAGGGACCTGCCCTCTGCGGGGACACGTGCCCTGGTGACCGCCACCCCGACGGGCTCGGGGACACCTCGGGGACACCCCGGGGACACCCCGGGGACACCCCCCCTCGCGGTGGCACTCACTGGGGTCCAGGCGCAGGGACTGTCTGGCCGGGTACCACTGGGGATCTGTGGGAGAGAAGGGACGGTGTCGGTGGCACCGCGGGGACACGGCTGCGGTGGGGACAGCGACGGCGCTGGGATGGGGTCCCGGTCACGAGGGGGGGTCTCCAGGGTGGCACGACAGGTTCCTGGTGACAAGGGGGGGGGTCCCCAGGGCCCCGTGATGGGTCCCCGGTCATGATGGGGGTCCCCAGGGCCCTATGACGGGTCCTCAGTCACGATGGGGACCGCCACGGCCCTGTGACAGGTCCCTGGCCACGACGGGGGTCCCCACAGCCCCGTGACGGGTCCCTTGTCACAATGGGGGTCCCCACAACCCCATGATGGGTGCCCAGCCATGACAGGGGTCCCCCTGACCCCATGGAGGGTCCCCGGTCATGATGGGGACCGTGATGACCCCGTGATGGGTCTCTGGCCGTGACGGGGGTCCCCAGGGCCCCGTGACAGGTCCCTGGTCACGATGGGGGTCCCCAAGGCCCCGTGATGGGTCCCTGGTCTTGACAAGGGTCCCCACGGCCCCACGAGCGGTCCTCGGTCACTATGGGGGTCCCCACGGTCCCATGACAAGTCCCTGGTCACAGTGGGGGTCTCCATGGCCCGGTGACGGATCCCCGGCCGTGATGAAGACAACGATGGCCCTGTGATGGGTCCCCGGTCACGATGGTGACCACAATGGTCCCGTGACAGGTCCCACGGCTGCAACGAGGGTCCCCACCACCCCGTGATGGGGGTCCCCACGGCCCCGTGACAGGTCCCCAGCCACGATGAGGGTCCCCACGGCCCCGCGAGAGGTCCCTGGTCACAACGGTGACCATGACAGTGCCGTGACGGGTCCCCAGCTGCAACGAGGGTCCCCACAGCCCTGTGATGGGTCCCCAGCCATGATGTTGACCATGATGGCCCTGTGACCAGTCCCCAGCTGTGACAAGGGTCCCCACCAGCCCATGACGGGGGTCCCCATGGCCCCGTGATGGGTCCCCGGCCACAAAGAGGGTCCCCAAGGCCCCGTGACGGGTCCCTGGTCATGATGGTGACCATGACGGCCCTGTGACAGATCCCCAGCCACAACGAGGGTCCCCACCACCCCATGGAGGGTCCCCAGCTGCCACAAGGGTCCCCAGCAGAGGGTCCCTGTCGCCGTCCCTGTCCCCGTCCCCATCCGTACGTACGGGTCTTGGTGAAGAGGCTCTTGATCTCGGCGATAGTGGCTTGGGGTTCCACCTGCGGACAACCAAGAGGCCGTCGGGGGGCTGCTGGGGCGCCTGTACCTCAGTTTCCCCTTCCCCCAGCCCCCCACCCCCACCCAGAGGGACAGAGGACAAGGGGGAGAGGACACGTGTCCCCCTCCCTCCAGGTACCTTATCGAGGAAGCAGAGCTTCTCCCGTGTCCGGGCGTCCAGGATCTCCACCTCGAAGAAGAGGACAGCTTTCTTCGCCTTCTTGGGGGGGGGAGCCTGGCGCCACAGCCCCAGGATGGGGGATGGGGACACCTGGCCCCCCTCGCGGGGCAACCCCGTTCCCTCCATGTCACCGGCCTCCGGGGACACCACGGGGACGCCGGCGCACCCAGCTGAAACCCGATCGGTCCCCGGGGAGCTGCTAAATATAAACCTCCCGCCCCAACCCCGGGGTGGCTCTTGGCCCTGGTGGCCCTGGAGGTGGCCCTGGAGGTGGCCACGGGACGGACAGGGTCACCCGGCGCCCGGGGAGGGACAGGGAGCGGTGGCCGGTGGGGACAGGAGCGTGGCGCAGGTGGAAGGTAAGGCTGGACCCCTCCCCAACGCCCCCAGGTCCCCCAGGTCCCCAAGGCCCTCAGTGGCACGAGGGTGGGGACAGGCCTGGCTGAAGAGCAGCCACGCAGCTGGATGTCACCCCCGGGTCCCCCTGGGGGGGGACGGGTCTGTGTCACCCCTGGGGACACCACAATGGGGACAGGGGTCTGTCACCCCTGGGGACACCACGATGGGGACAGGGGTCTGTCACCCTGTGACACCCTGGTGGGGACAGGGGTCTGTCACCCTGTGACACCCCATCAGGGACACAGGTATGTCACCTCTGGGTCACCCCAATGGGGACAGGGGTCTGTCACCCTCGCTCACCCCAGTGGGGACGGGGGTCTGTCACCCCTGTGACACCTCAGTGGGGGTCTGTCACCCTCAGCCACCCCGGTGGGGACAGGGGTCTGTCACCCCTGTGACAGCCCGTCAGAGACAGGGGCCTGTCACTCTGAGGTCACCGCAGGGGGGGGACTGGGGGTGTGACACCCCCACGGGCGATCCTGGACGTGCCAAACGAGGCGCGAGGGTGCCCCGAGCGTGGTGATGGTGACGGGTACAGGGCCGGGGAGGGGGGGGGGGCGAGGTTTATTTTGGCTCTTCCCCCCCCCCCCCCCCCGTTGGGCCGCGTCCCGCCCGCGGCAGCGTCGCCATCACCGCCAAGCTATGACAAGCATCCGCCCGCGGCCCCAGCCCCTCCCGCTGCCACCGCCAGTGGGACAGGGCCACCCGGGGGGGGGGGGGGATGCGTCCCACCTGCCACCCCCCCGGTTGTGGGGACCCTGGGGCCATGACAGTGTCACAGCCCCCCCCGACTGTGTGTGGGTGACACTGTACGGGGGGTGTGTGGGGGGGTCCACAGCAGGGCTCCGCTCCTCGCCCCCGCCGGCGGGGCGCGGCGGGCAGGCTGCCGGGCCGGGCAGGCCGGGGCTGGCAGCGCCGCGGGCAGGAACCGCCCTCCCAGCCCCCGCGCTGCCGTTCCCCCCCCCGGGGGGGGGTGAGCCCTGCCGGTGCAGGCAGCGAGGCTCTTCCCCCCCGGGGAGGGGGGGAGCAGGGACCCCCCCCCAGGCGCCATCCCCGAGGGGACACCGAGCCCCCCGCCACCCCGGGGGGCGACACCTCGCTCGCCTCCCGTGCGGGACGGGCCCGGAGGCGGTTTCCACACCCATCGCCGTCACCGCTGCCGTCACCCCCTCACGGCTGTTGCGACAGGGCGTACGTGGCGCCAGCGGGGCGAGGCGCGACTGCGACAGGCCTGGGCAAGGCCCGGCGGAACGGGTGCAGGCACGGCGGGACGGGCCCGAGGGGGGCGGCTGGGCCCTGCTGAACCAGCCCGGGCCCCGGTGGACCGGGCCAGGCCCCCTTGGACAGGGCCAGGCCCCCCTTGGACCGTCCCAGGCCGCACCGGAGGGACCAGGCCGCGACCAGGCCCCGCCCTCGCACCCGGTACTGCGCATGCGCGCCCCCCGGCCGTCCTGCTGCGCATGGAGGGCCGTGAGGTCGGCCTGCAACGCATGCGCCCCCCCCCCCCCCCGCCGTCCTCGCGCGCATGCGCGAAACGAGACACCCCCCCTCCCCCCCCCCCCCAGCCCGTGCGCTGGGAGCGGCGGCCCCGCGCCGCACCGCCACACGCATGCGCACTGCTTCGCCGCCGCTGCCACACGCAAGCGCAGTGGCGCGGTCCGGGCGTCCGGCGCATGCGCAGAAGGGTCGCGGCGGCCCGCAGAGAGCAGAGAGGGGTCGACGGGGCCGGGACGTAAGGGGGAGCTGGGGCCGGGGCCCGGGCCGCGGCCGGGGCCGGGCGGGCGGCGCCGCCTCACCTCGTAGTGCTTCATGGCCGCCGCTGCTCCGCCGCCGCCGTCGCTCCCGCCGGGCGCCCGCTCCCCCCACGTGATCCCCCCCCCCTCCGTTTACACCTGGCGGGCGGGGCCCGCGCCGCCGCCAATCGCCGCTGCGCGTGTGGTGGCAAACAGCCAATCAGGACCGGGAGGGCCGGCGGCCCCGCCCCCGCCCTCTCCCCTTCCCGCCCCACTAGTTTCCGGGGCAACGGAAACGCCTGACGCCACCGCAGCCAATGGGAAGCGGAGGCGGGGCGCGGAGTGACGGCGGCGGCAGCCAATGGGCTTGCGGCAGAGGCCAGCGGCGTGGCGGTAGGCAGGGGAACATCTCCGCGTGGGCCGCGAGGGGCGGGGCCTCCGGGGTGGGCGGGGCCTCGGGGAGGAGGGCGGGGCCTCGGGGCGAGGGCGTGGCCTGCGGGGTGGGGTGAGGTGGGGGGTGGCGGCTCGGCAAGGCCTGTGGGGCGGGGGGGTCGTGAGGGGACACGGGGACACCATGGGGACATGATGGGGCACAGGGGACATGTCGGGGCATGGGGACACTTTGGGGCACAGGGGACGCGGGGACACGGGGCCACCCCGGGGCACGGGCACCGCTGTGTCCCCCCGCGCTCCCCCCGCCTCTGCCCCAGCGACCCCGTGTCCCCCCTGTGTCCCCGTGTCCCCCCTGTGTCCCCATGTCCCTCCATGCCCCTGTCCCCATGACCAGGTGTCCCCATGGCCCCGTGTCCCCTTGAGCCTGTGACCCCCATGGCCCTGTGTCCCCATGTCCCCTTGGCCGCCTGTCCTCCATAGTCCTGTGTCACCATGTCCCTCTGTGCCCCGTGTCCCTGTCCCCTGTGTCCCCGTGTCCAGATGTCCCCCTCGTCCCCATGTCCCATTATGCTTGTGTTCTGTGTCCCCATGTCCCCAATTCTCATGGCCCCCCTGTCCCCATGTCCCCGTACACCCCAGGTGTGCTGACACGCCGGGGTATCTGTGCCCTGGGTGTCACCTGAACCAGGGACCCCCATGGGGACATCGTTAGGGGACACAGGGAGGGGACAGAGACCCCAGCTGGTGTCATGGTAGTGACACCCTACAGTGACAGGGACGGGCTGTCATGGACAGGGACGGCGGCTGGGGATGGCGGGACGGGGCTGTCACCCGGGTGACAGGGATGGGCTGTCACCAAGAGGGATGGGAGCCACGGGTGACAGAGGACGGCTGTTGGTGTGGGTGACAATGTCTGGGGGTGTCACGGCCTGGTGACAGTGGCTGTGAGTGACAGGGACAGGCTGTCACTGCGGGTGGGGGTTGCCGTGGGTGACAGGCTGTCTCTCAGGGTGACAGTGGCCCTGGGTGACAGGGACGGGCTGTCACCGGGGGTGACGGCGGCCGTGGTGACAGGGTTGTCGCGGCGGGTGACGGGGACGGGCTGTCACCGCGGGTGACGGCGGCCGTGGTGACAGGGTTGTCGCGGCGGGTGACAGGGACAGCCGCCTCCCGGTGTGACGGTTGCCACGGGTGACGGGGACGGGCTGTCTCCGGATGGCGGTTGCCATGGTGACGGGGACAACCCCTCCCCGTCTCTCCCGTTCCCACGGCAACAGCGGCCGGGGAGGGGCGGGAAAGGGGCGGGGCATACCGCCGGCCCCGCCCACACCTACGCACAGCGCCGCCGCGCAGGCGCAAACCGCGCGCCGCTCCCCTTCTCCCCTCCCTCTTCCCGCCCCGCCGTGACGCCGCGCGCGCGGATTGGCGGAGAGGCGCGGGGGCGGGGCCAGGCGGGCGGCGGGCTCTGGAAGGTTCCGCCATCGCCTCAGTGGAGCGGCGGCGGCGGCGTGAGGAGGCGGCGGGGGGCGGCGGGCGGCGGGATGGGGAAGGACTATTACCGCACGCTGGGGCTGTCCCGCGGCGCCTCGGCGGAGGACGTGCGGCGGGCCTACCGCCGGCAGGCCTTGCGCTTCCACCCCGACAAGAACAAGGAGCCGGGGGCCGAGGAGCGCTTCAAGGAGGTGGCCGAGGCCTACGACGTCCTCAGCGACCCCAAGAAGCGGGAGATCTTCGACAAGTATGGGGAGGAGGGTGAGCGGCGGGCCGGGGGGCGCTGGGGGGCACGGGCCTGGGGGACGGGGCGGGTTGGGGCTGTGGGGTGGCAGGCGGTGGGGGTGGAGGTCTGGGGGGACGGGCAGGGTGGGTGGGGGTCAGGGTGAAGGCAGGCTGGGGGGACAGGCAGGGGGTGTGTGGAGGTCTGGGGGTCAGGCTGGGAGGGATGGGCAGGGTGGTGGGGTCAGGGCGAAGGCAGGCAGGAGGTGATCGGGGTCTTGGGGCGCAGGCAGGGCTGGTGGGGGTCAGGGTGAAGGTGGACGGGATGGGGGTCGGGGGTGGGGGATGTGGGTCTGGGGGGTCAGTGCGAAGGCAAGCGGGGGATGGGGGTCTGGGGGGTGGAGAGGCAGCGTAGGTGGAGATCGGGGGGAAGGGGTCAGGATGAAGGCAGACAGCAAGGGTTGGGGGCTGGGGAGGGGAGACGGCCCATGGGAGTGGGGTACTGGGGGGTAGCGGGTGTGGGGGGGGACAGGTGAGGGGTGGGGGTCAGGGTGAAGGCAGGCAGTGGGGCTGGGGGTCTTGGGTGGGCCAGGCAGGGGATGACAGGGGTCTGGCAGGGTGCAGGCAGCAGGGCTGGAGCCCGAGGGGTGCCAGGAGCCGCGCCGGGGCGTGCCGGGGGGTGGTGATGGATCCGGCTGGGCCTGTTGGGGCCTGGCCGAGGCCGTCAGCGGCGTCTGTCTGCACCGCGTCCTCCGGCGCCCGAGCAGAACCGGTTCCCGCTCCCGGCGCTGGGGCTGCGCCAGACCGCCGCCACCGCCCCCCCGCCTGCCTGCCCCACGCCTGCCCCACACCCTCGCCTGCCCCACGCCCTGCCCGCGTCTTGCCCCACGCCCTGCCCCGGCCGGTAACGCGCCGGGGTGCTTCGGCAACTTACTGGGGGCTACCTCCAGCATCCGGAGGGGCTGACGGACGCCTTCCCCCCCCTTTCTAGGGCTGAAAGGGGGAGCGCCGACCTCCGGCCCGGGGGGGTCCAATGGCCCCACCTTCACGTACACCTTCCGGGGCGACCCCCACGCCATGTTCGCCGAATTCTTCGACGGTCGCAACCCCTTCGACACTTTCTTCGTCCAACGCAACGGGGATGACGAGGACGGTGACGATGCCTTCACCGCTTTCCACGTGGGAGGTTTTGGTAACGTCGGCTTCGCTCGAGGTCGCGGGGGGCCGGAAGGCGCCTGCCGTAAACAAGATCCCCCGGTCCTCTACGACCTGAAGGTCTCCCTGGAGGAGATCTACAGCGGTTGCACCAAGAAGATGAAGATCTCCCACAAACGTCTCAACCCCGACGGGAAGACAGTGCGTAACGAGGACAAGATCCTCACCATCGAGGTGAAGCGGGGTTGGAAGGAGGGCACCAAGATCACCTTCCCCAAGGAGGGCGACCAGACCCCCAACAACATCCCTGCCGACGTCGTCTTCGTCCTCAAAGACAAACCCCATGGTGTCTTCCGCCGGGAGGGCTCGGACATTGTGTACCCGGCGAAGATCAGCCTCCGTGAGGTGGGTGGTGGTCTAAACCAGTGGGGGGTTGGTCTCGGTGGTAGTGGTGGGGACGTCAAGGCTGGGTTGGTCTCGGTGGTGGTGGTGGGGACGTCAAGGCTGGGTTGGTCTCGGTGATGGCGGTGGGGACGTCAAGGCTGGGTTGGTCTCGGTGGCGGCGGTGGGGACGTCAAGGCTGGGTTGGTCTCGGTGGCGATGTCAGGGGCGGGCTGGTCTTGGTGGTGGGAGTGTGACAGGCGGTTGGTCTTGGTGGTGAGGACATGACAGGTGGTGGATCTTGGTGGTGGGGACATGATGGGTGGTGAGGACATGACGGGTTGTTGTCTGGGTGGTTGGCCTTGGTGGTGAAGATGTAGGGGGTGGTGGGGACGTGATGTGTGGTAGGTCTTGATGTTGGGGACTAAGGGTGGTTGGTCTGGGTGGTGGGGACATGATGGGTGCTGGATCTTGGTGGTGAGGACCAAGGGTGGTTGGTCTTGGTGTGGACACGATGGGTGGTTGGTCCTGGTGGGGTCGTGACGGGTGGTTTTCTGGGTGGTGGGGACCAAGGGTGGGTGTCTGGGCAGTTGGTCTTGGTGGTGGGGATGTGGTGGGTGGTAGAGACGTGATGGGCGGTTGGGTTGCTGGTGGTCTTGGTAGCGTGGCTGTGGTGGGCTGTTGGTCTTAGTGGTGATGTGAGAGGTGGTTGGGTGGTGGGGACATGGTGGGTGGTAGATCTTGGTGGTGGGGACCAAGGGTGGTTGTCTGGGTGGTTGGTCTTGGTGGTGGAGACGTGAGAGGTGGTTGGATCAGTGGTGGGTCTGGGTGGCGGGGACGTGATGGGTGGTAGATTTCAGGTGAGGACAAAGAGCGGTTGTCTGCGCAGTTGGTCTTGGTGGTGGAGATGTGAGAGGCGGTTGGGTGGTGAGGACGTGGTGGGTGGTAGATCTCGGTGGTGAGGACCAAGGGTGACTGTCTGGGCTGGTGGTCTTGGTGGTGGAGATGTGGGAGGTGGTTGGATGGGTGGCGGGGACGTGATGGGTGGTAGATTTCAGGTGAGGACAAAGAGCGGTCGTCTGCGCACTTGGTCTTGGTGGTGGAGATGTGAGAGGCGGTTGGGTGGTGAGGACGTGGTGGGTGGTAGATCTCGGTGGTGAGGACCAAGGATGGTTGTCTGGGTGGTCTGGGTGGTGGGCCTGGCTGCCGTGGCCGTGACGCCCCGCGCCCTCTCCCCCAGGCCCTCTGCGGCTGCACGGTCAACACCCCCACGCTGGACGGCCGCACCATCCCCATGGTCTTCAAGGACGTCCTCAAGCCGGGGGTGAAGCGCCGCATCCCGGGCGAGGGGCTGCCCTACCCCCGCGCCCCCGACCAGCGCGGTGACCTCATCATCGAGTTCGAGGTCAAGTTCCCCGACAGGATCCCCCCCTCCTCCAAGACCCTCCTGGAGCAGATCCTGCCCGTCTAGCCCCCCCGTGCCCCCCAAAACCCCATCTTGGGGGGGCTCGGGGGGGGTGTGGACCTCTTGGGGGCTGCCCCCACCAGCTTCTGGGGGGCCCGGACCTCAAACATCCCCAGGCTTGGTGGGGGAGGGGGTGTCTGGGTGACCCCCCCCCCCACATTGTGGGGGTCTGGGGTGGCGGGGTGTCCTCGTCCCCCTGCCTTAGAGCTCGGGGGGTCTCGGGTGTCCTCGGTGTCCCCCACCCCATCTCGGGGGTCCTGAGGTGTCCTTCTCCCCCACCATTGTGGGGATTTGGGGGGGGTCCCCGGCTGGCCTCATCCACCCCCCATTTTGGGGGCTGGGGTGTCCTTGTCCCCCATCTCGGGGCTGTGGGGTTCATGGTGTGTCTCTGCCCCCCCCCCCCATGATTTGGGGGTCCCCAGGTGTCCTCATCCCCCCATTGTGGGGGTCCCCACATCCCTGCCCTCCCCTGTGATTTGGGGGTCCCCAAGTGTCCTCATCGCCCCATTGTGGGGGTCCCCATGTCCCCCCCCATGATTTAGGGGTCCCCAGGTGTCCTCATCCTCCTGTCATGGGGGTCCCCAAGTGTCCTCATCCCCCGTTGTGGGGTCCCCATGTCCCCACCCCCCATGATTTGGGGGTCCCCAGGTGTCCTCGCCTCCCCTCGTGGGGGTCCCCACATCCCCGCCCCCATGATTTGGGGATCCCCAAGTGTCCTCATTCCCCCGTTGTGGGGTCCCCGTGTCCCCACCCCCGTGATTTTGGGGGTCCCCAGGTGTCCTCGCCCTCCCTCGTGGGGTCCCCACATCCCCGCCCCCATGATTTGGGGGTCCCCAGGTGTCCTCGCCCCATCGTGGGGTCCCCCTCTCAGGGCTGTGGGGTGCCCTCAGTCCTGTCCCCCCCCCCCAGGACAGGGGGACCCCCCGAGGGCGGGGGGTGGGGTGGGGTGGTGGTTTTGGGGTGGGGGCCGCGGGCGGCTCGGGGTGGGGCAGGGCGGGGCCCTCTTACCCTTTGGGGTAAAACCGCCCGGAAAAGGGGCTGTTCGTGTTCGGCTTTGTATAAAGCGCTGCAACCTCCGTCCGCCTCCTCTTTGTGGGGGGGTGGGGGGGACTGGTGGGGACCCCCTCCAAAATGGCACCGTGGGAAAGGGCTGGTGGGTGTCCCCGGGTGTGTCCGTCCGCCCCCCCCGAGTGTGTTCACCCTGCCCCTCCGTGGGGTCCATCACCCCCCCCAATGCCCCACATGGGACCTTCCTGCCCTCCCCGCCCCCCGTGGGGTTTGGTTCCCCCAATGCCCCACATGGGACCTCCCCCCCCGATCTGTCCCCCCCTATGGGGGTGTGTCGGTGGTCCTTTCCCGGCCCCGCCCTCTGCGAGGCCCCTCCCCCGCCTCCCCTTCCTCCGACGCCGGGACTCGCAGTCCTCGCCCCTGATTGGCTGGGGGCAGCCCCGCCCGCGGGGGTGCGGGGCCGGACGCGCCCATCGCCCGGAGGGAGGGCGGGGGGAGGCGGCCGAGCCCTTTCCTGCACCCTCACCCCCTCCTACGCCGCGCGTCCCATTGGCCGGCGGCGATGATTGGTCCGGGCGGGGTTTAGCCCCGCCTTCCCGGAAGTGTCGCTCCGGCAGCAGCGCCCGGCTGGAAGGCGGGAGGGTCCGGCCGGTGAGCGGGGGGGCCGGGGGGTCTCCGGGGCTGGGGGGACCCGGGCGGGCCGGGGCCGGGGCCGGGGTGTCCCAGCCCCTGGGGGGACGTGGCCGGGGCCCCGCGTCGTCGCTTCCTGAGGGGAGGGGGTGGTACCGGGTGTCCACCGGGCCCAGGGCCCCTGTGGGGGTCGGGGTTCCCCTGCCTGAGTTTCCCCCTGCCTGAGTTCCCCCGCCTCGGTTCCCCCGCTTCAGTTCCCCCTCTTGTGCCTCGGTTCCCCGCCCCCTCCGTGCCTCAGTTTCCCCCTCTCATTTCAGCACCCAGCGAAGCACCGCAGGACCCCCTCCTCGGGGAGGGGCACCCACCCCCCAGGCTCTGCCGTCACCCCCGGCCCTCCCCACCCCCCCCCCATGCCGCTGGGCCTGGGCCGCCGCAAGAAGCCCCCGCCGCTGGTGGAGAACGAGGAGGCGGAGGGGGGACGCGGGGGAGCCGCCGGTGGAAGCCCGGGGCCCGGGGGGTCCTGGGGCCGCCCCCGGGGCTCCCCGCCGCCCCCCGCCCTTCGGCCTCGCCTGGTCTTCCACACGCAGCTGGCCCACGGCAGCCCCACAGGCCGCGTGGAGGGGTTCACCAACGTCCGGGAGCTCTACGGCAAGATCGCTGAGGCCTTCCGCATCCCCCCGGGAGAGGTGGGGGGCACCCATGGGTGCTGGGGGGTACCCGGAGGGGTCTGGGTGCTGGGGGCGCTGGGGGATGTGGGGAGCCGAGAGACGGGGCAGTTGGAGGGGTTTGGGGCACCCTTGGGTGCTGGGGGGGTGGTGGGGGATGTGGGGAGCTGAGAGATGGGGCAATTGGAGGGGTTTGGGGCACCCTTGGGTGCTGGGGGGCACTGGGGGATGTGGGGAGCCGAGAGACGGGGCAGTTGGAGGGGTTTGGGGCACCCTTGGGTGCTGGGGGGGGCTGAGGGATGGGTGCCTGGAGAGGTTTTGGGGCACCTATGGGTGCTGGGGCAGTGTAGGGGGTGTTGGGGAGCAAGGGGTTTGGGGGGCTGAGGGATGGGCACACAGAGGAGTTTGGGGGCACCCCTGGGTGCTGAGAGACGGGGCAGTTGGAGGGGTTTGGGGCACCCTTGGGTGCTGGGGGCGTGCTAGGGGGCAGGAGGATGTGGGGGGCTGGGGCATAGGGCACCTGGAGGGGCTTAGGGTCACCCCTGGGTGCTGGGGGCACTGGGGGATGTGGGGGGCTGAGGGATGGCACCCGGAGGGGTTTGGGGGCACCCCTGGGTGCTGGGGGCGTCCTGGGGGCTAGGGGGTTGTGGGGCTGAGGGATGGGTGCCTGAGAGGCTGTGGGCACCCTTGGGTGCTGGGGGGCAGGCGATGTTGGGGTCTCAGGGCCAGGCGACTTGGAGGGTGTGGGGGGCACCCCTGGGTGCTGGGGGACATTGGGAGCTGAGGGACAGGGACCCGGAGGGGGGGTTGGGGGGGACACTGGGGACACCCGGAGGGAAGGGGAGGGGACCCCCGGGCTGGGGCAGAGCTGGGGGGCTGTGGGGGAGGGTTGGGATTGGGGTGAGGGGACCCCAGGGGTGTGCGGAGGGGTCCCACGCGTCCCTTAGGAGTGTCCTGGGTGTCCCCAACGGGAGGGATCTCGTGTGTCCCCTGGGGGGGGGTCATGGGTGTCCCTAGAGAAAGGGGTCCCTCACGTCCCCCGGGAGTGTCCCACGTGTCCCCGGAGAGGGACATCCTGGGTGTCCCCAGCAGGGGATCCCTCGTGTCCCCGGCGGGGTCCTGGGTGTCCCCAGGGAGAGGGGTCCCACGTGTCCCCCAGGAGAGTCCCACGTGTCTCCTGGGGGGTCCTGCGTGTCCTCAAGAAGAGGGGTCCTTCGTGTCCTCTGTGAGGGTCCCGCTTGTCCCCAAGAAGGTCTCGCGCATCTGCCGGGTCCTTTCCCCCCCCGTGACCATCCCACGTGTCCCCGAGGAGAGAGAGGGCTGGCACGCGTGGCCTGGGGGGTGTCCCTGGTGGCCCCAGGTCCCCCCCCCAGGCCCTGACGCCGCTGCCCCGGCCAGGTGATGTTCTGCACCCTCAACACGCACAAGGTGGACATGGAGAAGCTGCTGGGTGGCCAGATCGGCCTCGAGGACTTCATCTTCGCCCACACCAAGGGCCAGCGCAAGGAGGTCGAGGTCTTCAAGTCGGAGGAGGCCTTGGGTCTCACCATCACTGACAACGGCGCCGGCTACGCCTTCATCAAGGTGACACCCCGAGGGGTCACGTTGTCACTGGGCGGGGAGACCCGGGGGTGCTCAGAGAGGACCCTGAGCCACCCTGGGGTTGGGGGACACATGGGGACCTTCCAGGTGGTGCCCAAGTCAACGTGGGGATGGGGAAGGAGGACACCGAGGGACATCCCTGACTATTGTGGGGGGACGCGGGGTCTCCTGGGTGGACCCTGAGCTGCCCGGGGGTTGGAGGGGACATGGGGACATCCCAGGTGGTGCCCAAGTCAACGTGGGGATGGAGAAGGAGAACACCAAGGGTCATCCTGGATTATTGTGGGGGGATGTGGGGACCCCCGGGGTGGTCCCTGAGCCATCGTGGGGCTGGGGACACACACGGGGACGTTGCAGAAGGTGCCCAGGTCAATGTGGGGATGGAGA
Organism: Ciconia boyciana; assembly: GCF_034638445.1. Taxonomy (NCBI): domain Eukaryota; kingdom Metazoa; phylum Chordata; class Aves; order Ciconiiformes; family Ciconiidae; genus Ciconia; species Ciconia boyciana. Next base: position 1,674,730 of record NC_132964.1, read on the forward strand.
AGGAGGACACCAAGGGACATCCCGGACCATCATGGGACCCCCTGGGTGGTCCCCGAGCTGCCATGGGGTTGGGGGGAACCAGGAATGTCCGTGACCATCCTGGGGGGACGTGGGGGCCCTTGGGTTGTCCTTGAACCACCCTGGGGCTGGAGAGGAACAGATGGTGCCCAGGTCAACATGGGGATGGGGAAGGAGAACACCAAGGGTCATCCTGAATTATCACATGGACCCCTGGGTGGTCCCTGAGCTACCGTGGGTCTGGGTGGAGACACAGGGACATCTCAAATGGTTCCTCAGTCAACGTGGGGATGGGGCAGGAGAACACCAAGGGACATCGGGGACTGTCATGGGGTGAGATGGGGACCCCTGGGTGCTCCCTGAGCTGCCCTGGGGTTGAAGGGGACATCTCTGACCATTGTGGGGGGACATGGGGACCTCTTGGGTGGTCCCTGAGCTGCCATGGGCCTGGAGGGCACAGGGACGTCTCAGAGGGTTCCCAAGGTGATGTGGGGATGGGGAAGGGGGACACCAAGGGACATCCTGGATTATCACGGAGGGATGTAGGGACCCCAGGGTCATCGTGGGACTGGGTGGGACCTGGGGACGTCCCTGACCATGCTGGGTGGCCGTGGTGACCCCCGGGTGGTCCCTGAGCTGCCGTGGGGCTGGGTGGGGACACGGGAACATCTCAGGTGGTTCCCAAGTCAGCATGGGGACAGGAAGGAGAACACCCAGGGATCTCCTGGATTATCGTGGGGGGACACGGGGACTCCTGGATGGTCCCTGAGCTGCCGTGGGGCTGGGTGGGACCTGGGGACGTCCCTGACCACGCGGGGGGGGGGGCCCACGGTGACCCCCGGGTGGTCCCCGCAGCGGATCCGGGAGGGCAGCGTCATCGACCGGATCCCGGTGATCAGCGTGGGGGACATGATCGAGGCCATCGACGGGCAGAGCCTGGTGGGCGCCCGTCACTACGAGGTGGCCAAGATGCTGAAGGAGCTGCCCCGCGGACGCACCTTCGCCCTCCAGCTCACCGAGCCCCGCAAGGCCTTCGGTGAGCCCCAACTGGGAGCACTGGGAGCCCACTGGGAGATGGGGGGGGGGGGGTGTCCCTGTCCCCCCCCCCCCCCCAAAAAAAGGGGCAGCCCCCCCCTCATGGGGTTGGGGGGACCTGGGTGTCCGGGGCTTTGCTGTCCCCCATCCTGGACTGGAGAGTGGTGCCCTGGATTACTGGGAGCACTGGGAGCCCCACCAGTAAAAGGGGGGGGGGGGATCCAGTCATCTGGTGATATTGGGCCCCCCCCCTCCAGGGTGGGGACAGCCCCACGGCTGGGACCCCCTAAAATCTGGGGAGGTGGAGGGGGCACCTTAGCACCCCGAAATGGAGGGGGACCCCATAGCCCTGAGGGGATCCCTGAGATCCAAGGGGCGGGGGGCTGGTGCAGAGCCAGTAGCCTGGGGGGGACCCCAAAACTTGATGGGGACCCATAGTGCTGGGGGAACCCCAAAAGCCAAAGGGAGGCTGGTGGGGACCCCATAACTCGGGGGGGCTGATGGGGACCTGTGATGCTGGGGGAACACCCCAAAACTTAAGAGGGGGCTGGTGGAGACCTGTAGTGCTGGGGGACATGGGGGAACCCCAAAATCCGAGGGGCTGATAGGGACTTATAGTGCTGGGGGGTATGGGGGAGCCCCAAAACCCAAGGGAGGGTTGGTGGGGACCTGTAGTGCTGGGAGTGCATGGGGGAACCCCAAAACCCAAGGGGGGGTCTGTTGGGGATGCACAGTGCTGGGGGAACCCCAAAACCCGGGGGGGCTGATGGGGATCCATAATGCGGGGGGGACACCCCAAAACCCAAGAGGAGGCTGATGGGGACCCTGAAACCCTGGAAGGGGCTTATGGGGACCTGTAGTGCTGGAGGGGGTCATGGGGGGGACCCCAAAACCCAAGGGGGGGGGCTGTATCCCCAGGGAGTGGCAGAGGGGACACCCCAAACCCGGGGGAGCTGAGGGGTCCCCCATAACCTTGGGGGGGATGGAGGGACCCCGATACCCAAAGGAGGAACTGATGGGGACCCCATATCTCGGGAGGGGCACATGCAGGCGCCCCCCAAACCTTTCCCTTCCCATCCCTTGGATCCTGTAGGGGTCTGTGGTTGGTTTTGAGCCCCCTATCCATGCTGGGGGGGGCCCCCCAAATAATTTGCGGCCCCCCTAAACCCCCCTTCTGTTGCCTTTCAGACATGATCGGCCCGCGGGGAGGGGGGGGCCGCGGCGGGGGCACCCAGCTGGGCACCGGCCGGGGCACCCTGCGCCTCCGGGCTCGGGGACCCGCCACCGTCGAGGAGCAGGTAGGGGACCCTTGGAGGGGTGATGGGGGGGGGCGGTGACCCCCCCCAACAACCCCATGACCCCCCCGTCCCTGTCCCCCCGCGCCTCCCGCAGCCCTCCGCCTTCGAGGAGCTGGCCGTGGCCAAGGTGGACGATCTGCTGGAGAGCTACATGGGCATCCGGGACAGCGAGCTGGGTGAGCAGGGGCTGGGGACCCCCCCGGAACCCCCCCCCGGGGTGAGGGGACCCCCCCGGGGTGTTGGGGATCCCTCTGACCCCTCCCCCCCCCCCCGCAGGTTCCCCCTTCCCCATCCCACTGCAGGTTGCCCCTCTTGGGGTGCTGGGGACCAACTCTGCCCCTCCCCGGGATGTTTTGCACCCCCTCCCTGCCCCACTGCGGACCCCCTCAGGAGTGCTGGGGACCCCCTCGGCCCCCCGGGGGTGCTGGGGACCCCCGACCCACCCCACTGCAGGCCACCCTCCTCCCAGGGTGCTGGGGACCCCCTGGATCCCCTCCTGGGCGCTGGCGACCCCCCACCCCATCCCACTGCAGGGACCCCTTCCCAGGGGTGCTCCAGGTCCCCTGGGCTGTGACACCCCCGCCCCCCCCGTGACGTGTCCCCGTGTCACCTGCCTGTGTCCCCACAGCCGCCACCATGGTGGAGCTGGGCCGGGACGCCCGGGACCCCGACGCGCTGGCCCAGGCCCTCGACTCCCAGCTCGGGGACTTCGCCTTCCCCGATGAGTTCGTCTTCGACGTCTGGGGGGCCATCGGCGATGCCAAGGTGGGGCGCTGCTAGGGGCCCCCCCAGGACCGGGGCCCCCCTCATCCCCCCCCAGGACCGGGGGCTCCTCCCCTGGACCAGGAACCCCCCCTGGGATTGGGGGATCCCCCCCCCCACCCACCGACCGCCACAGACTGGGTCCCCCAGCTCTGTCCCATGATTGGGGACCCCCCCCCTCTTGCAAATGGGGGCCCCCCAAAAGCTGGATACCCCCCCAAAAAAAATCTGCTGGAGATGGGGGACCCCCGGCATCCCCAGGGAACATGGTGCCCTCACCCCAGCTGGGGAGCCCCCGTGAAGCCCCCCAGGACCCCCAATGGACCTGGGTGCCCCTCCGCCCCCAAATTACCTGCCCCCCTTCTCAGCCAGAGCCCCCCAACCTGGGACCACCACTACATCCTGGGACCCCCCATGGGACCTGGGTGCCCCCTACCTTTAGACCCCCCATTACTTGCTCCCCCTCTTCTCAGCCAAGGCCCCCCCAACCTGGGACCACCACTACATCCTGGGACACCCCCTCCCCCCAAGGGACCTGGGTGCTCCCCCCACCCCCCAGTGGCCTGGGCCCCCCAACAGAGGTGGGTGCCCCCCCAGATGTGGGTCCTCCCCCATCCAGGGACCCCCTCCCATTTCCTGGGGGGTCCCTCCATGGACTTAGGTGCCCTCACCACTTTTTGGGCCCCCCTTCAACCAGGGGACCCCACCCCATGGCCTGGGACCCCCCCCCCCGTGGGCCTGGGTGCCCCCCACCCCAAACATGGGACCCCTTTAAATCTCCCCTGGGTCTTCCAAGACCCCCAATTCCCCCCACCCAGGGCTGTACCCCACTACTGGGGGTGCCCCAGCACCCCCCCCATCCTTGGGTGGCCCTTAGTGCCCCCCATGACACTAGTGCCCCCCACAGGGTGAGGTATGAGGGTCCCCTGTTACCCCCCCCCAGGGGCTTTGGGGGTGGGGGACTGGAGCAGCCCTGTGTTCCCCCAAAAATATGAGACAGCCCCCCCCGCTGTTCCCCCCACCCCGGTGCCGATCTGAGCCTGTCACACACTGTCACCCCCCCAGACACACTGTCCCCCCCCATGACATGCTGTGCCCCCCCACCCCTCTGGCTACCTCCGGGGGGCGGGGGGACCCAGAGCACAGCCCCCCCCCCCCCCCATCCCGTGTCCCCTGGGGGTCCCCTGGAGCTGGGGGGGGGGGTCACGGGGGGTTGGGGGCTCCCTCCCCCTCCCGGGGGCATATTTTTGTATTTTACATGTAAAGCGATTTTAACGTGAAATCGAGTGAAAATGGGAGTGGTGGCTGCGGGGGGGTGGGGTGGGGGTGGGTTCGGCTTGGGGAGAGCTCAGCTGGGCCTCGCACGCCCTCGCACGCCCCCTCGCACGCCTCTTCCCGGCCTCGCACGCCCTGTGCACGGCCACGGCCCTGCGCGCCCCTCGCACGCCCCTCGCGCCCCCCTCTTCCCGGCCTCGCACCCCCCTTACGTGGCTCCTCCTGCCCTTGCACGCCCCCTCGCACAACCAAAGCCCTGCACGCCCCTTGCACGCTCCTCTTCCTGGCCTTGCACGCCCCTTGCACAGCCGCAGCCTCGCACCCCTTGCACGCCCCCTTACACGCCTCTTCCCAGCCTCACGCACCCCCTTGCACGGCCACAGCCTTGCACGCCCTTTGCACCCCCTGTTCCCGGCCTTATTTGCCCCCTTGCACAGACACAGCCTCGTGCCCCCTCGCACGCCCCCTTACATGGCTCTTCCCAGCCTTGCACACCCCCTTGCACACCCTTGCACGCCTCTCTTCCCAGCCTTGCACACCCCTTGCACACCCTTGCACGCCTCTCTTCCCAGCCTTGCACACCCCCTTGCACACCCCCTTGCACGCCCCTCTTCCCAGCCTTGCACACCCTTGCACGCCCCTCTTCCCAGCCTTGCACACCCCCTTGCACGCCCTTGCACGCCCCTCTTCCCAGCCTTGCACACCCCTTGCACGCCCCTCTTCCCAGCCTTGCACACCCCTTGCACACCCTTGCACGCCTCTCTTCCCAGCCTTGCACACGCCCTTGCACGCCCCTCTTCCCAGCCTTGCACACCCTTGCACGCCCTCTTTCCAGCCTTGCACACCCCCTTGCACCCCTTGCACACCCTTGCACGCCCCTCTTCCCAGCCTTGCACACCCCTTGCACACCCTTGCACGCCCCTCTTCCCAGCCTTGCACACCCCTTGCACACCCTTGCACGCCCCTCTTCCCAGCCTTGCACACCCCTTGCACACCCTTGCACGCCCTCTTCCCAGCCTTGCACACCCCTTGCACACCCCTTGCACGCCCTCTTCCCAGCCTTGCACAGCCACAGCCTCGCACGCCCCCTTACATGGCTCTTCCCAGCCTTGCACACCCCCTTGCACACCCCTCGCACCCTCCTGTTCCCAGCCCCCCACACCCCCTTGCACGCCCCTTTGCACGGCTCTCCCCGGCCTTACACGCTTGCACGCCCCTTGCACACCCCCTGCCCCACGGCACGGTGCGAGGCCACGGGGTCAGGTGGGGTGTGAACGTGGGGGCCGGGGGTGGGGGTGGGGGTGTGTGGGGGGCATTTGCACACGCGTGTGCCCCCCCCCCCCGGGATTTGCACGAGGGCTCGGGGCTCGCGTGGGGTTCAGTGCAGGGCGGCCCGGGCGGCTGGGTCCCGGGGGGGGGAGGGGAGGGGAGGGGAGGGGAGGGGTGTGCGGGGCTCCCGTCGGTCCTAGAGCGCCCCCGTGTGGCCGCCGGTGGCGCCAGTGCTCCGCGCGGGGGGGTATGGATGGGGAGGGGTGACGGGGGGAGGGGAAGGCAAGGTGGGGAGGGGGGACAGCGGTGGGGTCACCGCGGGGGGGGTCAGGGTCAGGGATGGGATTAGGACTAGCCACAGGGCTAGGGCTAGCCACAGGGCTGGGGTTTGGGTCAGGACTAGGGTTAGGGTTTGCGTTAGGACCAGTGTTAGGGTTAAGGTTAGGCTCTGGGTTAGGTTAGGGTTAGGGTTAAAGTTAGGGTTAGGTTAGGGTTAGGTTAAGGGTTAGGGTTAGGTTAAGGGTTAGGGTTATGGTTAAGGTTAGGTTAGGGTTAGCCTCTGGGTTAGGGTTAGGTTAAGGGTTAGGGTTATGGTTAAGGTTAGGTTAGGGTTAGCCTCTGGGTTAGGGTTAAGGTTAGGGTTAGGTTAGGGTTAGCCTCTGGGTTAAAGTTAGGGTTAGGTTAGGGTTAGGTTAAGGGTTAGGGTTAGGTTAAGGGTTAGGGTTATGGTTAAGGTTAGGTTAGGGTTAGCCTCTGGGTTAGGGTTAGGTTAAGGGTTAGGGTTATGGTTAAGGTTAGGTTAGGGTTAGCCTCTGGGTTAGGGTTAAGGTTAGGGTTAGCCTCTGGGTTAGGGTTAGGTTAAGGGTTAGGGTTAAGGTTAGGGTTAGGTTAGGGTTAGCCTCTGGGTTAGGGTTAGGTTAAGGGTTAGGGTTAGGCTCTGGGTTAGGTTAAGGGTTAGGGTTAGGTTAAGGGTTAGGGTTAGGCTCTGGGTTAGGGTTAGGTCTAGCATTTGGGTTCGTGTTGGCGTTCGGGTGTAGGGTCATAGGGTTAGGGTTAGGGCTCACATTAGGGTTAGGGTTAGGGTTCAGGTTAGGGTTAGGATTTGGGTTAGGTTTAAGGTCAGGTTTAGTGTTAGAGTGTGGCTTTGGGTTCGGGTTAGAATTCAGGTCAGGGTTCAGGGTTGGGTTGGGATTTGGTTTAGGGTTCGGCCGTGCTGCAGGAGGTCACCCCTCCAGCCTTGCCGTCTGTCCCCGAGGGCTGCGGCCGCCCCTGCGCCGCGCTGGCAGCTGCCCAGGTCCCCCTGTCGTTGTCCTCGCTGTCCCCTGGAGCCGCCCCGTCTTCTCCTGGGCCCCTTCTCCTGCCCCAAGTCCTGCAGGACCCGTGGGAGCTCCACCAGCCTCCTCCCGCCGCTCCTTCCCCTCAGAACCTCCTCGGCGTCTCCACGTTGCTCCCCAAAAGTTGCCTTCAAGTGTGGTCTGGGGCAGGCGAAGGCAGCCAGGGTGGGCAACGGTGGGGAAGGTGCAAGGGATGGATGGCCACCAGGATGGATGGCCACCAGGACGGAGGTCTGTGAAGTTGAGGAGCCGCATGGGGACAACAGAGAGGGGTTGGGTGCTCACCACCCCTCCAGAGACATGGGGAGGCAAACCAGGAGCTGCGTGGTCACGCAGACGTGGGGAAGGGTTTCTCCCCACGGGTTCCTCTGCAGCCCTGGGGTTAAGCCAGACCTGGAGCAGGGAGGTCCTCTCCATCCCAGAGGTCTGTGCAGAAAGGGGGGACTCGCAGCGAAATCCCGTCATCTCTGCTGGCGCTGGTGCTGCGGCGCTGAAGGCACCTTCCAACAACCACACGCTGAGATGGAGCTGGTCTTGCAGGTCCCGAGGTGATGGACCTAGCTAAGACAACCTTTGAGAAGCTCTCAGGATGTCCTACACCTGGTAGAGCACTAGACAACTAAATCCAGTCCCAGAGCGCTTGATGAGAAGCTCTGGCTGATGCTGGAGATATCTGTGATGAGGCCATTGGACTAGAGGCTTGTTCCATGCACCAGATCTGCTTCTGAGGTGGTCACCCGGGCTCTCTGGGTAGTCACCAAGGGGTAGATTGGAGCATGAGACCCTACGAGTGGCCACCTATCTCTTGGAGATTATTTGTGCCCCAGAGCCCTTGGCCCAGATCTTCTCCAGCTCTCTGAAGACCTGAGGGACTGGCTCAGGTGGAGATACCTCCACAGAGGACTTCTGGAGTTAGAGATGAGTCCTCACCTTACACCCTGAGAAGGAAACACAAGAGGCTGTGGGCTTCCACTGGAGACCTGGGTAGCCCAGCCCAACCCTCTCATGGTTTTGGGTGCATCGTTGCAATTTTTCAGAATTAGTCTTAAACCGCAACATTAAACTCTCTTGGAGCCCTGGAGAGGACCTGTGCCACCCCAGGAGACCCTATGAGCCGCGTGCCCTGTGTGAGGGGTGGGAGGTGGCACCTCCCGGCTGGGCTGTTCGAGTGCGGTCCTGGAACCGGGCTGGGTGTCCATGGCGCGCGTGGAAGGTGATGTCGTGCCAGGAGCCGCGTGCCCGCAACCCCTCCCTTCTGCTCTTTGCACAAACCCGTGGCTTTTTCAAGCTGAAAGATCTCAACCCTTGAGTTCTTCAAGAAAACCGAGGTGGTCCTGTCTGCTGGAGCTGCAGCAGCATTCTCCTCGGGCGGCAGTGTCACCTCCAGACCCCAGGCAGATGTTTAATCCTCTTTACGGCGAGCAGACGGTGCTGCACGGCGCCAGCCTCTGGAGAAGCACCAGGATTCCCGTTGGCGTGACCCCACGTGGGATGCTCCACCTCCGGAGACATGACAGAAGGAGCCGTGTCTCCACCTCCCCACAGGCTGGTTCTTCAAGCTCCGGTGCCAGGCTGAGCTCCTACACGTCCCTACGCTTCCGCACCGAGGGAGCATGAGATCTTCAGCCCCTGCTGCCACCTGGGACCTCTGTAAGAGCCAGGCATCATCTGCCCTTGGATGATGACGCTCAACCCAGTGCCTCCACCCACCCCCGTGCCTACAAACCATTTAAGTCCCTCTGTAGAAGCCACGTTGGTGGCTGGACACCGAGGGAAAAGGCAGATGGGATCATCGCTGGGCTGATCAGGCTGTTGCCTGGTGTGTCCGTCCTTCCTGGAAGAGCGAGTGCTCATCACCTCATCGTTGCCATCGGGTTGGGTGGCCGAGTCCTGCTGAAGATCAGGGAACAGCTTCTCCTCCCGAAGCCTGGGGGTTGACAGCAGCAGGAGGAAAAAACCAGTTTTAAAGGTATTAAGGAATTCCTACAGTTCCAAGACCATCAAACTGCATCTCCTCTCATTTCCAACATCCCCGATGCCCAGAGACATCCCTCGAGCTGGACCTCCTGGAGCACGAGGACCCCTGGAGCAGCGTGAGCCACCCCCTCTGAAGGTAAGTGACCGACGCGATCGCGCAAGCTCCGGCGAGAAGCGCCTGTTCCCCTCTAGGAGGAGAGAAACGGTGGGTGTTCAGACGTAGGTGAGACGTCCCCTCAAGACGTAGCTTGGTTGACTCTCCTGGAGTGCGGTGGGACTGCTGACCATGCCGCTCTTCCCCGCTGTTGTCCCACCCCTTGCCCAGATCTGCTGATGGGGTGAAGGATCCAAGTTCATCCCGGTAGGGTGTCCACCCCCCTCCAGAAAGCCCCAGGAGCAGCGCCGGTGGGCGCAGATCCCCGGTGAGAGCAAGGGGAGCGTGGGGAGGCTGACGGAGGTCTGCAGCCGGCAGCGATGAACCCAGCCTTCTCGCTGCCCCGTCCCCTGACCCCGCCGAGGACCTAACGCCCTTCCTGCTCGTCTGTCTTCTTCTTTCCAGTTGCAATCGGTGGCTCTGGCGCACGGGGGACCCAGCGCACCCCCCCCCGCCGCCGGCACAACCCCTCAAGCGGTGGAGAACGAGAAGATGCTTTGTGCTTGACCCAGGATCGAGTGTCCACGGGGAAATTCAGCCTTAAGAAGGGAATATCCCAAAAATCGGTCCTCGCACCAGGCTGCAGCTCGCCACGCTCGTCTTCTGCTCGCGTAACGCAGCCCCTCGTGCTCTTACGGTTGGTCCTCACAGATGCATTGGAGTAACTCTGTTGCCTGCAAAGTCCTGGTACCAACCAGCACGGAGACACCAGGACTTTGGCTAAAGACGACCGTGGAGGTGTTTAAAAGACGTATAGAGGTGACGCTTAGGGCCATGGTTGAGGGGTGGAGTTGGCAGTGTTAAGTTTACGGTTGGACTCGATGATCTTAAGGGGCTTTTCCAACCTAAATGGTTCTGTGACGTTCTTGGCTTGGCCATTGAGCATCAGCATGGGCCAGGACTGGGTTTAATGTAAATTAGTGACGTCACTGGGTTCTTCTCAGCTGTGCCGGGACAGAAGCTCTGAAGGTACATGAGATACTGCTAGGCAAAGAAAAGGTTTGGTAGATCTCAGACGCGCACATCGATTTCCACGTTATTTCTTGCGGGAGATAGATAGAAAGCAAGAACTGAAGTCTGACGTAGGTGCTGTTTCCTCCACGGGAGGCCGAGCTGCTGGTTAAAATGTCGTGCCCTTCTCGGACAAAGCACAAATGCAAAGGGACAACCGAACCACCCCGCGAGGGTTCATTTTGACCGGGTTTTCCCACTTCCCTGAGCTCCAGGTTGTGTTGTTTGTGCTATTTCTCCTCATGCACGTGGTGACCCTGATTGGAAATTTGGTGATAATGGTTGTTATCAGGGTGGACCGAGGGCTGCACACGCCCATGTATCTCTTCCTAGGTGCCCTGTCCTTCTCAGAGCTCTGTTACACCTTCTCCATCACCCCAAAGATGCTGTCTGGGTTAGTGACGGGAACTCGAGCCATTTCTTTCCTGGGCTGTGCCGCACAAATGCATTTCTCCTTCACGTTTGGCTTCATGCACTCTTTCCTCCTGACGGCGATGGGGTACGACCGGTACGTGGCCATCTGTCACCCCTTGCGTTACAACACCCTCGTGACCTCCCGTGTCTGCATCCAGCTGGTAGTCGCCTCGTGTCTGGGTGGGGGTCTCCTGGGGCTGCTGGTGACTTGCTCTGTCTTCCAGTTACCCTTCTGCCAGTCCCACCAGATTGACCATTTCTTCTGCCACGTGCCCCCCCTGCTCCAGCTGGCTTGTGCTGGTGGTGAGATGGTTGCCACCGTGGTCAATGTCCTTTGCGTGACCGCCTTGTTGGGTTGCTTTCTGCTCATCCTTCTCTCCTACGCCTTCATCCTTGGCCGCATCCTGCAGATGCCTTCGGCGGAGGGGAGGCACAAAACCTTCTCCACCTGCGCCTCCCACGTCGCCGTAGTGGTGGTGCATTACGGCTGCGCCTCCGTTATCTACCTGCGATGCAAATCGCCCCACGCTGCGGGAGCGAGCGCTCTCATTGATGTGTCCTACATCGTCTTCACCCCTTTCCTCAGTCCCATCATTTTTAGTCTGCGAAGCAAAGACTTAAAGAAGGCCCTTTGGAAATCCCTGAGGAAAAGCTTCATCGTCAGGAACGCGAGTTTTTGGCCAGGCTCTAGTTTCACCTACAGGAGTGGTTATCGCTAATTTTTTTTTCCTTTCCTAGTTCCCCGCTGCTTTCCAAACAGTAGCTGTACTTTTTCCAGGACAATGAGTCATTCCCACGGCTGTCACGTCTTTTACGCTCCCTGGGCATGGCAGACCTTGCTTGGCTGGAGCGTTTTGATTTAACTTTTAGTGCTGCGAACTCAAGATCATGCAGAAGCAAGAGTGACGGCAGCTCCAGTGCCCTCGAAGTGGAGACACGGGCGACTCCGCGAGAAGCAGCAGGTGACTCGGTCTGACACCTGGTGCGGGAGACTGTTGTCCCCACCATGGGGACATTGACTGGTCTTCTAATCATGACTTTGCCTCTTCCGTTGATGACTTTGGGGCTGGTCCAAGAAGGTCTTGGATCGATTCCCTTTCGATTTGTTCCTCCTGTGACAAATTGCAAACTCAAAACCACTTGGGGACAAACACAACGTACTGCTCTCCTGTTTTGAAAGTCCCGCTTGTCTAAGGCAATTAAAGGTGGCTTTAAAAAGGTTGTTTACAATGAAAGGATTTTGTTTGATTTAACACTTAACATATTTGCAGTCCTGTTTATATGGAATATATGTGCGGGTGGTGAGCCACATGGAGAAGCCCTTGAGAAGCAGAGACTTGGAGGTCTCTCATGGGGCAGTCATGAGTGTCCCAGAGCTGTTCTGGGCTTCCAAGCAGATGAAAGGTGACTCGGAGGGAAAGATTTATCCCTTACATCCATACAGATAACTGTGACATAAGCACATGTTGGTTGTTTTGGGGGTTTTGGGGGGTTTCTGTTCATTTCTGCCGGCAGAGCAATCCACAGCAAGGCACAGGCTGGTCACTCCGTCTCTGAACAGGCACCAACTGTCTTTATTTTTCATTTTAAGTAGATTTTAGGACCAGAAACCACACCTCCTCCCTTCCTAACACGTGTGTCACTGCAGGGGGGGCAGTGAGAGCAACAGTGGGCATTGCTGATGGTGATGGACACACGTCCCTCTGCCCTTGGGAAGACCACCAGAGCAGGGACCGAGATACAGCCCTGTCTCTGGAGATGTCCTTTCCCTGAGACGCCAATGCTCACACGCACCTAGTGGCCAATTTCCCACCCCCTCAAGGCAAATTTCATCCTAATTTTGAAATTTGGTTTACTTCAGCACAATTTTTGTGCGACGGATAAACTGAAAACCTCCCTGGTCCTTCAGTGGTGATGAGCAGATCCTAAGGAGTCTGAAATTCAGAGAATGAGTATCCTTGCCAGGGAAACCGGAGGAGGTGGACACCTCCCTGGGACACCGCCAGGGTCTGACGTGGCAGCAGACCTCCTGTGGTATTCACATACATTTGCATGGCTTTGCAATCACGGGGCTCTTTCCCTTCAGGCTGGGAGGTGGATCTTCTCCTCTACGCTAAGGAATTTGAAAGGAAGGGTTAAATTTTCTGGGAAGGGAAAAGGGCAGAGAAATACTGCAGATATTCTGATGGCGTTTCGAGGGTCTTGGTGAGGCAGTTGGTGACCAAATCAGGTAGCAGGGGCTGAGCCAGGTGAGGGCTTGGACATCTCACTGCCAATATTCTGGGGGCAGACGGACAGATGCTCTGGTGTGAAAAGGCAGAGCCAACCATCAGATAAAGAATTTAGATTTACTTTACGTCCTACATTTAAATCTCATTCTGAGTGATCAAGGACAACCCTTTTGGGTGGAAGGGACATCTCATCCAAGACCACAGACTCAAAGGCCGGCTTCTGTCCTGTGCAGGACTCCATAAAAGACTCCGTGTCCACCAGGAGCTCCTGTGGAAGTAAGAAAGGCATCGCAGAAACGGGAAATAGCCTTTGTGTTTGGCGATATTCTCTTCTGCTAGATGTTTTGCAGAACTTTTCCCCACTTCTCCTCAAATTGCACCTGCAAATCGTTAGGAACCTCCTTTCTCCTGATGTCATAGGGGAGCCCAAGTCACAAGAGGGTCCAAAGTCTGCAAAAGTTGAGTAAATCTCATAAAACAATGCTGCTTCCCAAAACAGGGACACTGTAGGAATGCCTGGAGAATCAGAGGTGTCACCTCATCGCAGCCCTTGATTTTAGGGCCAAGTCCAACCAGGATTTCAGTAAAATTCCCACTTGGCCCCATTTTCACCCTGACATCATCTGCTTCATCATGAACAAGGGGAGGTGACTGATATTCCCGCTAGGAAGCATTAAATGCAGTTGTCCAGTGGGATTTGGCAGGTGACCCCATACCATCTCAATGAGCTTTTCTCTCCAACCCTCATTTCTCACCAAGCCCCGTTCCTTCACCAAAGCACAGACAGATGTCAAAGGCCCAGGCCTGAGCTTAAATGAGCTCCTGGGACCATGGGCATGGGGTGTGGCTCTCCAGGTGAGGCTGGTGAGGGCCATTAAGCCCTACTAGTGCCCTCAGGGCCTTGACGCTACCCAACACAACTGTGGCCAAGGGAACGGGCCTGGAAGAATCAGTGAAGGCGGGTGTGGGTGCCTGCCACCTTCCTGGCCCCCCAGACCCGTTGCGACCTCAGGTGGAGGTGGTGACCCACTGGATTTAAGCACATGAGTCAACGGAGGAGAAGCAGCTCAGGAGGAGTCCCTCAGCGAAGAGGGAAGATGTGATGTACAGAAGCCCCCGTCTCTGGCATTGCTCCGGGGGGGTCCAAGTCCTTCTGGTCGAGGCCCAGCCTGGGGACGGTGTGAGGCACAGCGCACTGGGACTGGGGCTGCTCGGAGCCAGGTTGCTTGGGCACGAGGCCCAAAGCTGGTGGTAAACTCTCTCAAAGGCTGAACGCTCACCCTGTCTGCAGCTGGGAGGAGGGCTGTAGTTTCAGCAGGTACCCTCTGAGCCCCATCATCCAACGAGCTTTCTACCAATCAAGTTGTGCACCTATCCAGACCACAACGTTCCTACTTGGGTACAAAGAGCATCGTGGGAGACTTGAAAGCCTTGCCAAAGTCAAGGTAAATTACTCCTGTTGCTATTGCCTTGTCCACAAGTCTAAGCAGTTCGTCGCAGGTGGCACGGAGGTTGGCGATGCGTGATTTACGCTCGGTAAGTCCATGCTGACTGTTCCAAACCACCTTCTCATTTGTGATGTGCCCAGAAATGGGTTTCAGGTGGTCTCCTTACGTGAGGAATGCTACCAGAGACTGGAGGAAGTGAGGCTGACTGGACTGAATTTCTCCATATGGACCTTCTGGCTGTGTTTGATGATGGGTACAACACCTTTCTTTCACTGGTCGTCTAGGACCTCTCCCAGTCTCCATGACCTTTCAAAGCTGATAGGAAGCAGCCTCGCAAGGACATCAGTCCCTTCTCTCGGCATCATGGCGTTCAGCCCTGCATGCCCATGGACTTCTTCAGGCCACATTCTCTCCTGACATCCCTGACTCAAGCCTCATCCACTGCTGAACCCTATCACACGTCACAGAGGCCTGGGACACCTTGAAGGCCAAGGGACAGAAGGCATTGAATACTGTCAGGGTACGTGGAGAATGTTTATTCTTTGAATTACCTGGCTAAGGGCCTCGCAAAAATTGGGAGGAGAAGGAAGGGGAGGAACACAAACGCAGGCAGTGATGAGAAACAACCCTCACCAGTCTTGTTAACTGATAAGCCACCAAGCAATTATAGGTGCCACTGATAAGCCACCAAGCAATTATAGGTGCCACTGCTAGGAAGACCAGCTTGGACATTGCAACTGATGAGACTGTAAGCCAGGAGGGAGATCCCGAGCACTGGAGCGAATGGGGATCCCAGTACCAGCTACTGGAGCCAGTGGGATCCCAGTGCCTGCTACTGGGGTGAGTGGGGGGTCTCAGCCACCAGTCACTGGGGCGGGAACGGCGTGCGTCCCAAAAACCAGCTACTGGGAAGGACTGGTGTGAGTGAGGGGCTCAGTGCCCATGTCTGGAGCGGGCCCATGGGTGACAGCCCACGTCCCTGGGGGGTGCCGGCGGGGGGATGGACGCCTGTGTCTTCCTCAGTCGTGGTGTGCACTCCCCAGCAAACTTCAAGCTGGACCAGCCAGCGAGGGGGTCCTTGGATCCAGGCTGGGGTGTCAGGGGGGACAAGGGTCCCAGGCTCCCGAGGGGACCCATGAGTGTGGGGTGCCTGTGGGATGAGCGTGACAGCGCCGGGTGTTTGCAGCAAGCATTGAGATGGCCCAGGGGACACGTGGGGTGGGCCAGAGGGCTGGGATCTGGGCGCAGGAGGGCACGCTTGTGTGGGGGGAAATGGGGCGTGGGCTCGTCGATGGGAGAGCGGGGGAAACAGGGGTGGGGGTGCCCACGCATTAGGGGGATGGTTCCTGCCCCTGTGTGAGAGAAACGGGCATGGGGACGTGCGGAGGATGGGGCCGTAAGGGGAAGGGGGATGTGGTGTTTCTGCAAGGGGGGATGGAGGGGTCCATGGGGGATGGGATGTATTTTCGAGGGGGCCAGGGCATCCCTTTGAGAGGGGAAGAGGGACGGGGTAGGGCTCAGTGAGGGAAATGGGGTCCGGGGCACGTCTCCGTGAGGGGATGCTGGGGGAAGGAGGTGCCCGTGGGAGAATGGGGGCTGAGGCTTGCTTGGGGGGGTTGCTGAGGAGTACGCGTGTGAGTGGGGTGCGTGTCCTCGTGAGAGGGCAGCACAAGGGACACGCGTGCGAGGGGACCGCGAGGCATGTCTGCAAGAGGGGAACACAGGGAGGGGTGGTGTGCGTGGGGGGCAGAGGGGTTTAGGGGCTGGCCGGGGTGTTTCTTGGCAGGCCCTCACATGAGAGGCTCATGGGGGTGGTGGTATGTCCACGAGGGGCGTGGGGAGAAGTCTCTGGGGGGGACGCACATGTGGGAGAGCAGCAGGGGCCGTGGCAGGACTGTCGGGGCGTGTGAGAGAGCTGCTGTAGGGGACACGTCCGTGGGTGGAGGAGAAGAGGAAGCGCGTGAGTTGGTGCTCCAAGGGGGGGACAGGGCGATGTGGGGGTCATGTTGGGGCGGTAGGGACGGGGAGGCGGGGGACCCACGTGGGGGATACAAGAGGGAAGGGGGGAACCGCAGCACGTGGCTGGGACAGAGTTAACTTTCTTCATCGCAAGCCCGTGGTGCTAGGGAGGTGTTGATAACTGTCCTGGTTTCCGCTGGGATAGAGTTAATTTTCTTCCTGGTAGCTGGTGCAGTGCTGCGTTTTGGAGTTAGCCGGAGAATAACGCTGAGAACACGCTGATGTTTCGGCTGTCGCTAAGTGGTGTTTACGCTGGTCGAGGCCTTTTCAGCTGCCCATGCTCTGCCAGCGAGAAGCTGGGAGGGGGCACAGCCAGGACAGCTGACCCAAACTGGCCAAAGGGCTATTCCGTACCATATGATGTCATGCCCAGTATAGAAACTGGGGGGGAGTTGCCTGGGGAGGAGCTATCGCTGCTCGGGGACTGGCTGGGCATCGGTCAGTGGGTGGTGAGCTGTTGCATTGCTTATTTTGTATATTCTTTTATCATTATTATCTTCCCTTCCTATTCTGTCGTATTAAGTGTCTTTATCTCAACCCACAAATTTTACCAGTTTCCCCCCCCCCCCGATTCTCTCCCCCACGGTGGGGGGGGAGTGGGTGAGCGGCTGTGTGGGTGTTTAGCTGCCTGCTGGGTTAAACCAGGACAATATCATACAAATGTTTTGGCTACTGCTGAACGGTGCTTGCACAACATCAAGGCCTTCTCTTCTTTCCCACTCTGCCCCAGCAGCGAGCAGGCTGGGGGTGGGCAAGGGGTTGGGAGGGGACACGGCCAGGACCTTCAAAGATCATCTAGTCCAACCCCCCTGCCGTGAGCAAGGACGTCTTGCCCTCCATCAGGTTGCCGAAAGCCCCATCCAACCTGACCTGGAGCACTTCCAGTGATGGGCCACCCACAACTTCTATGGGGCATCCACAGCTCCTCCGGGCAGCTTGTTCCAGGGTCTCCCCACCCTTCCACGCTAGCTAACGTCATGCTCAGCAATAAAAAGTGGGCTCAAAGAAGAAGGGGTGAGAGGATATCTCCCAAGGTGGGTGTAGCTCTGAAGCTGTCTGGGCAGCTGGGAGGTGGGGAGTGTTTGCTTTTGCATTGCTTGTTTTTCTTGTTCCTTCACTGATTAAACCACCTTTATCTCACCTGCCCCAGGTTTTCGTGCTTAGCTGCTGGCCGGGGTCAAACCACTGGCCAACAGTGGGGTTTGGTTCCTCCCTCCTCGTCCCTGACTTTCACTTTCGCTCTCTGACTCACCCCTGTTTCCTGGAATAGGAGGAAAGGGGCCAGCCCAGGGCACAGGATAAAAGGCAGGGCAGGACCCGGGCTGCAGCAAAGCTGTTGCAGCCCAGGGCAGGTAGCGAAGACGACGGTGAGTCCCTTCCCCTCATCCCTCCTCCGCACCCCGTGCAAGCAGCCCTGGGCACGGGGGCTGTGGAATGACTCCTTCTGACCCCAGCAAGCAAGAGGGACCCCAGCAAGTGACAGGGACCCCAGTGGGTGGGAGGAGGAAGAGGTCCAAATGTCTGCTTGGGCTCTGGGATGGAGCAAGGGGAATGGGTGGCTGGGAGCCTGCGTTCAACCCTCCTAGGCTTTGCATGCAAGTTAGGACTCGCCTAAGCTCGGACACTATGCCCTAACCTTTCCTCTCCTCCCTGCTGTGCTGGGAGTACCCGTGACACGAGGGGCAGCCTCTTGTCCCCCAGTGGCAATCCCCTTGATGTTCCTGGAAGAGGACAGGGCTTGTGAGGTCCTCAGAGAGGATTCAAAGCCCAGAAGCGGGCAGTGTTGATGGAGCTCGCCGTTGCTGGAGCGAGTCCCGGGGTGTCTGGGAGGTTGCAGTGGGGCAGCTTCTGGGTGTGGGCGTGGGATGAGCTGTTGTGCTGCCTCCACATCCACGGGGTTTACGGGAACCTGGCACTGGTTTACTGGAAGTGGGTGATGGCTGGGGCTTGTCTTCTTGCACATCCTGTGCTGGTTTTGGCTGGGACGGAGTTAATTTTCTTCATAGGGCTGCGTTTTGGATTCGTGCTGAAAACAGTGTTGATAACACAGGGATGTTTTAGTTCCTGCTGAGCAGCGCTTACACGGCGCCGAGGGCTTTTCTGCCTCTCACCCCACCCCGCCAGCGAGCAGGCTGGGGGTGCACAAGGAGTTGGGAGGGGACACAGCCGGGACAGCTGACCCCAACTGACCCAAGGGACATTCCACACCAGATGATGTCATTGCTCAACAATAAAACTAGGGGGGAGGTTGGCGGGGGGGCTGCTGCTCGGGAACTCCCTAGACGTGGGTTGATTGATGGCGAGCAATTGTTTTCATTTGCATCACATCTTTCTTGGGGTTTATTTCTCTCTCTCTTTGTTATTTTCCTTTTCATTACCAGTTATTATTATTAAATTATTTCAATTATTAAACCGTCTTTAGCTCAACCCATGAGTTTTCTCACTTTTACCCTTCTGATTCTCTCCCACATCCTGCTGGGGGGGGAGTCAGCGAGTGGCTGGGTGGAGCTTAGCTGCCAGCTGGGGTTAAACCACGGAAACCCCCAGCCTACTCGCTGGTGGGGTGGGGTGAGAGGCAGAAAAGTCGCGGCCTTGACTCTGTGTCAGCACTGCTCAGCAGTAATGAAAACATCCCTGTGTTATCAACACTCTTTCCAGCACAAATCCAAAACGCAGCCCCATACCAGCTACTGTGAAGAAAATTAACTCTATCCCAGCCCAAACCAGCACATTCTCCACCCTTTATTCCATCCCGTTTACGTTGTGCTCAGGTCCCGCACTGTCCAATACATCCTCATTACCCACCACGCCCCTTCCCATCCCTTGATACAATGCACAGACGTCATTCCCCTAGTCTGTGGACCACCCCATAAAATGTCCACAAAATGTCCACAAAAAGTCCACTGAGTTCCTTCGGTCCATGACTTTGGGCTCCATCTGTCGTGGTGGTCACTCAGGACAGGAGAGGTGATGGGTTGCGTGGAGTTCCTGGGCACCAAAGCCAGCTCAGGTCAGGTCGCTGCTGCAAGGACCTCCTGCTGCAAGGACCTGCTGCGAGGACCCTCCTTGTAAGGCTTCTCCTCCATTGGTTGGGGGGTTCCTGCTATAGTCATCCCCAGAACGTGCAACTCAAATCCTGGGTTACAACAATTTCAAGGTATTTCCATTCCAATCTCCACCCCTGGTCCCTTTGGGCCAGACCATCGGGTTTAACGTTGCAATGAACTCCTCCCCTTGGCCCTGCTCCGCCTTGGACTTATCTACAGACTGCAGTCCCTGAGGGGTGTACCTGCTCCAGTGGAACCTCATCTATGAGCCAGAGGCTCTCCAGGGCTCCACCTGCCACAGCATAGACTTATCCACAGCCACAATCGCTTTGAGGTGCACCTGTTCCAGCATGGCCATGTTCTCCATGGGCCACCATGCCTTCAGAGACAGACCTGCTCCAGCGTGGCCTTCTCCATGGGCCACCGTGACTTCAGAGACAGACCTGCTCCAGCGTGGCCTTCTCCATGGGCCACCATGCCTTCAGAGATAGACCTGCTCCAGAGTGGCCTTCTCCATGGGCCACCATGCCTTCAGAGATAGACCTGCTCCACAGATAGACCTGCTCCAGCGTGGCCTTACCCACAGCCACAGTCCCTTCAGAAGTAAACCCGCTCCAACATGGCCTTACCCATGGCTGCGGTCCCTCCAGGGGCGTACCTGCTCTGTCGTGGGTTTATCCACGGCCACGCACTTTGAGGTGCTCCAGCATGACCTCATGCACAGCCACTGATGCTGCGAGCCAAAAGCCACCACTAACGAGCCCTAGACTCTAATATACAGTGAGGCAAGCGAGCCCCATGGCAAGCACAGGAGCCTGCTGATTAATAGCTGAACAGCAATAACAGCTATAAATTTGATCTAGCACATTCCAATCAAACCTGTTGTTATCTGAAAACCTTTGTGCCCCACACTGGACACCAAAAAGGACTGTTGTGATTTAACCCCAGCTGGCAACTAAGCCCCACCCAGCCGCTCGCTCACTCCCCCCTGGTGGGATGGGGGAGAGAATCAGAAGAGTGAAAGTGAGAAAACTCGTGGGTTGAGATAAAGACAGTTCAATAGGGAAAGCAAAAGCCGCGCGCGCGAGCAAAGCAAAACAAGGAATTCATTCAATACTTCCCGTGGGCAGGCAGGTGTTCAGCCATTGCCAGGAAAGCAGGGCTCCATCACGCGTAAAGGTGACTTGGGAAGGCAAACGCCATCACTCCAAATGTCCCCCCCTTCCTTCTTCTTCCCCCAGTTTATATACTGAGCATGGCGTCATGTGGTATGGAATAGCCCTTTGGGCAGTTGGGGTCAGCTGTCCCGGCTGTGTCCCCTCCCAGCTTCTTCTGCACCCCCAGCCTGCTCGCTGGCGGGGTGGGGTGAGAGGCAGAAAAGGCCTTGGCGCCGTGTAAGCGCTGCTCAGCAGGAACGGAAACATCAACACTCTTTTCATCACAAATCCAAAACAGTGGAGTGTGGGGAGGGGGTCGCCCACCAGTGCAGGGGAGGAGGAAAGGAGAGATGGGAGCCTTGCAAGGGCAAGCACCAAGCATGTCCCTGTGAGAGGCACAGAGGATGGTGAGAGGGGGGGTTAATGGGGTTGGGCTTAAGAAATTAATGAAGAAATTCATAAGAAGCTCCCCTAAGCTTCAATTTCACCCCCTAACCTGTCCTTTCCTTAGTGCTCGTGTGACTCTCCAGTCATTCTCTTGCCCCAGCGCCCTTCCTGAGGCCGTTGCTATGTCCCACACCCATTTTTGCACGATGAACCACTCAGCAAACTTCAAACTGGTGTTCAGGACATAACGCAGAGCACTCCCACTATCCCACTGGGCTTGCAGAAACTGAGCTATTTCTGTTGTGTGGCAAAGGGGAAGGGATTGTGCCCCTCTTCTAAGGGTCATCGTTGTCTTCGCAGCACCACTTGCGAGGGGCAAAAAGGGGCGGCGTGGTGGGAGGAATTGGGTGCAAAGCATGATTTGCTTGTAAAAATGAAGTAGGATGATAATGACGGTCCCTGTTTGGACTGTGGGGTGTCCCCACCTTGTTAACCAGCCCGTCTCGCCGCTTCCTCTGCAGGCTGGTTTGCTGACAGCGATGGCGTCTGAAATCCACATGCCGCAGCCTGTCTGCCTCATTGAGAACACACAGGCGAGGGGGCTGGTGGTCCAGCAGGAGGCCCTGCAGGTGCTGTCAGAGGTCACCCAGCCTGTGGTGGTGGTGGCCATCACAGGGCTATACCGCCGCGGCAAGTCCTACCTCATGAACAGGCTGGCTCGTCAGAGGAAAGGTGAGGGAGGTCCCAGCCCTGGATGGTCAACGTACCTGGGTTTTCCTACTCTGTATTTACCACTGTTGAGAGCCTTGCGTCCTCCCCACAGGTTTCTCCTTGGGCTCCAGCGTGCAGTCCCACACCAAAGGTATCTGGATGTGGTGTATGCCTCACCCCTGCAAACCTGGACACACTCTGGTGCTGCTGGACACTGAAGGGCTGGGCGACGTGGAGAAGGTGTGGAAGAAGCAGAAGCTCCCTTTGTGCATTCCCAGCACTTTGTGGAAGCTCTTGAGGGCCCAGCCGTGGTGACCAGAGTCCCAGGTGTTCCCACCGCCTGTGGTGGCCTTCAGCCTATGTGCTGGGAAGAGCCAGAGGCCATGGGGAAGGAGGTTGGGGCAGACAAGTTGCCAAATTCCTCTGCTTTTGTGGAAAAGAGCAGCAGAACAGGAATGAGGAGCTCAGGGAGCACTTTGACAGAGGTCTGTGGGACCTTGAGAGTTAAGAGTCGAGGATAAGCCCGGCTACAGAAAGACATGGTGACAGCATGGGGGTGGGTCTCTCCAAAAACTGTTCTTGCCATGGCCTGTTGGTTAGGGGCATTCAGCGTCTGGGGATCTGGGGCTTTGCTCATACTTAGGGGGTCTTGTTGATAAGAGCCAAGGGTTGTTGTTCCAGGGCGACACCAAGAACGACACGTGGATCTTTGTGCTAACCATACTGCTCTCCAGCACCTTGATCTACAACAGCCAAGGCACCATTGACCAGCAAGCCATGGAGCAGCTGCAGTATCCTTGGTGGGACAGCAGCACCAGGGATGCCCTCCTCTCCCTGTGTGGTGGGCTAGGGATTGACAAATCCCAGTTCCTCAAACAGCTGCAGAACGTTCTGGTGGTGCCCAGTGACGTGCTTTGAGTCCTTAGGAGTCCCATGTTGTGGACTTCAGGGCTGAGGGTTTTTCTCCCTCCTCGTTTGGGTGGTTCCAGGCTGTTCTCTGTCCCCGCAGAGTCCCCTCTCTTTCCCATGAAGTGCTGAGTGGTCGCAGGATGGCAATGCTGCATTCAGAGCTGAGGTCCCTGTTTCCTTAGCCAGATTCCTAGCTATGTGATGAAGCTGTCTGAGCATGTCAAGTTGAAAGCAGCACCCAAGGAGAGTGCAGATGAACTGGAGGATTCAGAAAAATTTGTCCTTTTCTTCCCGACTTTTGTCTGGGCTGTCCGGGATTTCACACTGCAGCTGGAGGTGGACAGGAAGGAAATCTCTGAGGACGAATACTTGGAGAACTCACTGAAGTTAAAGGCTGGTGAGGGAATGGTGCTCTGAGGCTGGAGACGTCCAGCCCCAGCCCCAGCAGCATTTCAGTGTAATTCAACAACAGCCCAAGCCCGGTGAACTTGCTCCGTTGTCCTCTTACCCCACAGGTAGCGGCCCAGAGACCCAACGCTACAACGAGCCCCGAGAATGCATCCGCCAGTTCTTTCCGGATCGCAAGTGTTTTATTTTTGAACAACCGGCCAGCAGGAGGAACCTGGCCCGCTTGGAGGAGCTTCAGGATGATGAGATCAATCCTGAATTCCAGCAGCAGGTGGAGAAATTCTGCAGCTACATCTGGGAAAAGTCTCCCCCTAAGACCATCCCTGGTGGGCACATCGTAACAGGGAACTGTGAGTACTGGCTGTCCAGAGGGTTGGATGGCCAGCAGCTCTTGGGACTGTGTCTGGGGAGGGATCAAATGCGGAGTCAAACGATGCAGGTGGGGAAAGGGAGAGCTTTTCTGCTGGCTACTGTCCCTGCCTCTGGATTTGCAGCTTTTGGATGTTGCAGGTGGGGTGGGAAAGAGTTAGGAAAGGAAGTTCAGGAAGACTGTGGCATGGAGGCAGCAGGGATGTGGCAGGACCCAGGGCCGAAGGGGAGCCTGCGTTTTGTTCAGGCTGCAGACCTCTCATCCTTGGTCCTCCTTGGCAGTGCTGGGGCAACTGGCAGCGACCTACGTGGAGGCCATCCAGAGCGGGGAAGTGCCATGCCTGGAGAGCGCGGTGCTCGCCCTGGCAGAGATTGAGAACGCAGCGACACTGAAAGAGGCTGTGACATTGTACCAGGATCTGATGGAGAAGCGGGCAAAGCTGCCGACAGAGACTGTTCAGGAGCTACTGGAGCTGCACACCCAGTGCGAGCAGGAGGCACTGGAGCTGTTCATGGCACGGGCATTCAAGGAGAACATCTACTGTTTCCAGGCAGAGTTCATCGTAGGTGGTCCCCAGCGCAGCCAGAATTCCCCTAGGGACACCATCATCCCCTTAGCTTTGGGAAAATAGCATGGTCCTGGGGGGCAGGGGTCTCCCTGCCTCCTGCCAGGGGACACTTGCTGTGCCCTCTCCAGGGGAGACTCAGTCCCGATGCCTGCTCTCACAGTCTGCAGACTGGCAGTTGTCCCTGCTGCACTACCTCTTCTCGCTAGGTTCAAAGGCTGTGCTGCAATGGGGACGAAACTCAGCCCTGCCCCCTCTCTTGCTGCAGCCCAGATGTGCCTCTGCCCTGGCTGGAAGCCTCTAGCCTTCCACGCTTGCCCTGTCCTGCTGACTAATTCTTGTCCCTGTGTTTTGTGAAGCCTGTGGTCCCTGTCATGCTCTCTGCTCCTGTGCACCTTGGTCCAGAGATGTCCGTGGGCGCAGAATGCCCTCCCCATCTGTCACCTCCCAGCTGATTACCCCACAGACTGGAGATCCCAATTTCCATGTCGACCTGGCTTGACTTTTGCCTAGCATGAGAGCTGTGGACGCAGCTCAGCCTGGGCTGATGCCTTCCCTCTGCATCTTTCCGGACAGCACCAGGTACAGGCAGTCAAGGTGAAGTTCTGCAGGGACAACGAGCAGGCGTCCCGTGACAAGTGCGAGGCTGCTCTCAGGGACCTCTCCCAAGACATGGAGAGACGAATCAGTGATGGTGTCTACCGTGTGGCAGGGGGTTACCAGCTGTTCAAGGGAGACGAGCAGGCAGTGGTGGAGAAATATTGGGAAGTGCCTGGCAAGGGGGTGAAGGTAGGAACAAGAGGAGCTCCCCTTCAAGTGGAGAGGCTCCATGTCCCATCCCCTTCCCCCAGGAAACCATTTCTCCCCAGCTGCTGTTTCTCCTCTTGACTCCTCTTCTACCTGTGGTCCTACAGGCTCATGCTGTCCTGCAGGAGTTCCTCCGAAGCAGAAAGACTCTGGCCAAAAGCATCCTTAACACAGACCTCTCCCTGACAGAGAAGGACAAGGAGATGAAAAGTAACCTCTGGGCTGGAGAAATGCCACTGCCTGTAGAGGGCCAAGCATGATGGAAGGGGGACAAGAGGTACTCCTTGGGGGCTTGTGCGCTCAGCTCCTGCCCTTGCAACACCTCTGTTTCTCTGTCACCAGGTGCACAAGACCAGTATGAGAGAGCTGAGCAGGAGAGGGAGGTCCAGAGGAAGAAGGAGGCTGAAGAGAAGCAGAAGTTGCAGGACCAGTTACGCAGCTGCGAAGAGCATGTGCTTCGGCTGAGAAAGAAGCTGGAGGATTGCCATGAGAAGCAGCTGGAGGAGCACCAGATGATGATCAGACATAAATTAGAGGTACCAAGTGGGAGAGCACAGGTGCCAAGATGTGGCTAGCAGGCAGGAATGGCAAGGGGGTCCCAGCTGGGTCCCTCCTGTTGCTTCTTGGCTCTGTGCCCCTCTCACTGCACACATCATGCCCTTGCTGACAGCCTGAATATCTTCACAGGAGGAGGCAGTGTTGCTCAAAGACGGCTTCCACGAAAAAGCCTTCTGCATGCGCAGGGTGACCTCTAAACTGGAGAAGGAATATTGCCACACCAGGATCAGCTTCAGCTCCTGGATCCCTGTAGTGCTATCGATTCTGGTGGCCTTGGCATTTGCCATAATTCGCCTTTGAAGACCATGGAGGTTTTCTTTATAACCCCTGTAGTAACAATGTAAGAGAGGTGTGTAGTGTCCCCACGTACAGTTCTGTGAAATTTTGAAAGCTCTTGCTGCAAGATGCTTGTAACAGAGTATGGAAGTGACCGCCACGTTCACTTGTACCGCACCATCTAGTGCTTTCATGCATGTCTCCTCCAGGAGAAGGTGTTCTCCTCTTTCCTCCCAGAGCATCTGGTCTCTGACTTCATCTGAAGGCACAGGGAACATCTAAAGCCAGGGTGGCCTGGGGCACAGAAGGGCCATAATGCCAGCAGGCAGGTCTGGGAGCATTTTTCCATGCTCAGAACACGTCACTGGGGGATCTAACCCACCTCTTCTAGAGACCTCCTCACCAGGGCTATGGAAAACATGCCCGAGAGAGCTTTAAGCCCACTAGCAGATATCCTAGGGTCACACTTACTGCAGCAGAGTGACCCAGAAGGAGTGAGCCCATGATCCAGGGAGCAGTGGATGAAAGCCATCCTCTGCTATGTAGCTACTCCCACCCTGGTCCTTAGCAAGGCTCTTCTCACTTTGAAGTTGTCCCCACAGGGCTGCTCTGCTCTCTGCCCTCTCACCCCATCTCCATGCTGCTCCCTCTTTCCTTTCTTCAGACCAAGAGATCCCCAAGTGCCCCTTCCCAAGGGTGTCTGGGGTGATACAGGACATGGCTGTAGAGGGTTCATGGCAGGTGTGTGTCCCATTGTGCTGGTTTTGGTTGGCACAGAGTTAATGTTCTTCGTAGCCGCCAGCGTGGTTCTGTATTTTGGATTTGTGACCAAAACAGTGTTGGTAACACACCCCTCTTTAGCTGTTGCTGAACAGTGCCTGCCCAGCATCAAGACCTTTTCTGTTTCCCACCCACCAGCGAGTAGGCTGGGGGTGGGCAAGAAGCTGGGAGGGGACACAGTTGGGACAGCTGACCCCCAACTGATCAAAGCAATATCCCAGACCGTATGACATGGTGCTCAAGCAATAAAAGCTGGGGGGAAGAAGGAGGAAGGTGGGGTGTTTGGAGCGATGGCGTTTGTCTTCCCAAGCCACCATTACATGCGATGGAGCCCTGCTTTCCTGGAGATGGCTGAACATCTGTCAGCTGATGGGAAGGAGTGAATTAATTACTTATTTTGCTTTGTTTGTGCACACAGCTTTTGGTTTACCTATTAAACTGTCTTTATCTTGACCCACGAGTTGTCTCACTTTTACCTTTCCCATTCCCCCCTTCCCCAAGATGTGTGGGAATCAACCCACAACCTACTGGGGTCAACCCATGACACTCATGGGCAAAGAGGTTTCCCTCTTCCCTACAGGGAATTAAATATTCAGCTGCACCATGAGAAGAAGCAGGGACACTAACCATTCCAGTAACATGAAGGCGTAGAGGGTTTTGAGTTCTTTATGGCCAGAGGGGCTGCTCCAAAGGCA
Organism: Ciconia boyciana; assembly: GCF_034638445.1. NCBI lineage: Eukaryota > Metazoa > Chordata > Aves > Ciconiiformes > Ciconiidae > Ciconia > Ciconia boyciana. The sequence continues at coordinate 1,701,645 of NC_132964.1, forward strand.
GTCACCCCAGTGGCACTAGTCCCTGACATGACTTTCCTGCTGTGTGGGCACTCCATCCCTGCAGGGGAGGTCTGGATGTGACAGAGGAAGGTCTGCAGAGCACAGCCCCTGCTCACCGAGCAAGGTCCTATGGAACTTCCTGAGGACAAAGCCCAGGCTCTGTTCCTCTGCATGCTGTTGTGCTGGTGCTGTTTTCCTCCTGAGCCCCGACACCGTGAGAGCCTGTGTTCCTCCATTGCAAGACCCCAGTCGCGGGAGCCATCCCACCACGTTTCCGTGCTCCCAACAAGATCGTAGCCCTGCAACTGCGCACAGACCTCGAACTCCTCATGTTTATTCCCCATACCACGTGCATTAACGTACAGACACTTTAGAGAGGCACCCCAGCATGTTGAGTTCCTGGAAAGGGTTGGGGGATTTTGCCATCGTGCTGCCATGTTGGCACTTTCTTGCTTACACCCAAGCACTGGAGGTGACCTGCTTAAGGTCTGTTTGGTTGCTTTTGGGATTCCTCCCGTCACATCACCCCAGACCCTTTGCTCATCGACCCTGTCTGTCACTCCATCACGGGGCTGCTGGATACTCTCTCCCTCCCATCCTTAGTTCAAAGCCCCCCTTACAAGGTCATCCATTCAACTGGCAAAGATTCCTTTGCCCCTCCTGATGAGGTGGATCCCGTCTCTCCCAGGCAGACACTGATCTGCACACAGGGTCCCATGGCTGTAGAGCCCAAAGCCCTGTCACCAACACCAGTTCCTCAGCCATTGTTGACCTGCATTAGCAGTGCTCTCCTCCTCGCAGCCTTGCCCCTGGGGCCAGCAGGCATTCCCTCCAAACCATGGAGACCTGGTATGTGGTATGAACTGAGCTGCCTTCAGGCTTTGCCTCTGAAATGAGAGGGCACCAAAATATCTCCCTGAGGCAGACTGGGGTGAGCTGATCTACTGATATGTCCTCCCGGTTAGAATTCCTTGCTCCTGCAAAAGAGGTGCACAATGTCCTGCTTTGCCCCAGTGCAGGCAAATGAGCATGGTTCCTCTCAGCCCTGCTTGACTTCTTCCTGAGGATAAGCACCTCCACCATCTGGAAAGGCAGCAGAGGTGGGCCACTGGGCAGGGGCATTTGTGCTGTGGTTGCTTGAGGCAGGTGAGGTGAATCTCACTGAGACAGCAAAGTTTACTCCAAATCACATGGAGAAGCGTAAGGGCTCTGTGCATCTGTCTGCATCTGTGCTGCTCCACATGCTGCCTCTCTGCATCTTCCACAGAGTGAAGAGGGCACTGAGGTCTGCCTTTTGCCTTCTAAGACTGAGCAAACCCCCTTCACTCAGCCTCTTCTTGTGCTTTATAAGTATCAGTCCCCTGACCATCTTGGTGACCCTGATCAGATCAGGTTGAGAATCCTGTCTGTGATGCCAATCTGTTGTGGGCGGGCGATTTAGACCCACCTTAAAGAACCACCGCCAAAGGTATCAGCAAAAGTGGTTTTATTGAAATACAATGTTGTAAAAGTGTGACTTAACAAAGTTGGATGGCAAGGTTCACTCTATTACTTACTGCACAAGGGAAATAACAATGATTCAAAACTACCAATGCAAGATCAAAGTTACCAACACAAAATCTTAGTGCACTATAATACAAGATATATGTGTGAAATCATTCACTTATCAAAGGTCTGCACTTGGTAAGAGGTCTCTCTGCCACGAGGAGGAACCTTGAGAGGTGTCCCAGCTCAAGGGGAGATCACTGCCATGCAGCCAGCTGCTGAGCAGGGAGAGCTCAAAGAAGGTGCACTCAGGCTGTCATACCAGGTCCTGCACTTGGGTCACAACAGCCCCATGCAACGCTACAGGCTTGGGGAAGAGTGGCTGGAAAGCTGCCCAGAAGAAAAAGACCAGGGGGTGTTGGTTGACAGCTGGCTGAACACGAGCCGGCAGTGTGCCCAGGTGGCCAAGAAAGCCAATGGCATCCTGGCTTGTGTCAGAAATAGTGTGGCCAGCAGGACTAGGGAAGTGATCGTGCCCCTGTACTCAGCACTGGTGAGCACCTCAAATGCTGTGTTCAGTTTTGGGCCCCTCACTACAAGAGAGACATGGAGGGGCTGGAGCGTGTCCAGAGAAGGGCAATGAAGCTGGGGAAGGGTCTGGAGCACAAGTCCTGTGAGAAGCGACTGAGGGAACTGGGGTTGTTCAGCCTGGAGAAGCGGAGGCTGAGGGGAGACCTCATCGCTCTCTAAAACTACCTGACAGGAGGTTGTAGAGAGGTGGAGTCAGTCTCTTCTCCCAAGTGACAAACGATAGGACAAGAGGAAATGGCCTCACGTTGCTCCAGGGGAGGTTTAGACTGGATATTAGGAAAAATTTCTTCACTGAAAGGGTTATCAAGCACTGGAACAGGCTTCCCAGGGAAGTGGTTGAGTCGCCATCCCTGGAGATTTTTAAAAGCTGTGTAGACGTGGTGCTTAGGGCCATGGTTTAGTGGTGGAGTTGGCAGTGTTAGGTTTACGGTTGGACTTGATGATCTTAAGGGTCTTTTCCAACCTAAATGATTCTATGATTCTAACAAAACTACAACTGGATGTAACATCCCATTCAAAGCTCCAGTTGCTCTTGGTGACCATCCAAGGAGAGTTTCCCACCAGCGATGTTCTCCACCTTTCTTCACTCTTTCTAGGACACGGTGTATCCTCTCTGCATCATGATGGATGGTAATCAGGGTTCTCTGTCCATTGTTCCGAATTCATTTTAGCAATTGACACAGGTCATCACGCTGCTACAGCTTTCTTACCAATGTGAGATTCACTCCAATGGGGGTAGGCAATAAATCTTGATACAACGTATAGTTAGATTGTAGTAATAGGTGGGACGTGACAGGAGCTGAATAAAGTCGCATCCCATAATTTCATTAAAACTACAAATACAGCTATTTGGATGCTTGTGTATACCTACCGTGGAGTGGCCTATAAATACAGACTCACAAAGGGTTCTCATACAAGTACATCCCTTTCCAACACACACAAGTACGGTCTCAGGGGTTGCCGACACACACAAGTACACATCAGGGGATGTGTATCAGAATGACAACCATTTTGTTCAGTGTCAAGACAAATGTCTTGGGCCTTAATGGTGTTGCTTTCACAAATAAATCCTTGTTGTTCCCTGTCGTGGTTTAGCCCCAGACGGCAACTAAGCACCACGCAGCCGCTCGCTCACTCCCCCGCCCCCCGCCGCAGTGGGATGGGGAAGAGAATTGGAAGGGTAAAAGTGAGAACACTCGTGGGTTGAGATAAAGACAGTTTAATAGGGAAAGCAAAAGCCGCGCGCGCGAGCAAAGCGAAGCAAGGAATTCATTCACTACTTCCCATGGGCAGGCAGGTGTTCAGCCATCTCCAGGAAAGCAGGGCTCCATCACACGTAGTGGTTGCTTGGGAAGACAAACGCCATCGCTCCGAATATCCCCCCCTTCCTTCTGCTTCCCCAGCTTTATATACTGAGCACGATGCCATATGGTATGGAATAGCCCTTTGGCCAGTTTGGATCAACAATCCTGGCTGTGTCCCCTCCCAGCTTCTTGGGCACCTGGCAGAGCACGGGGAGCTGAAAAAAGTCCTTGACCAGTGTAAACACTGCTTAGCAACAGCCAAAACATCAGCGTGTTATCAATATTATTCTCATACTAAAACCCAAACCACAGCACTACACCAGCCACTAGGAAGGAAATCAACTCTATCCCAGCCGAAACCAGGACATTCCCGTACAACACATGCGTTGACATCAACAGTTTGCCATTTGTTCCCGTTTGTTGGGCCGTATATAGAGTGCAGAGTACAGTCCCGTGGTGATTAATCCCAGCGCAATGAGTGGGTGTATGGTCTATACTGAAGCATTGCATATTGTCAAAACAAAAGCTGTGGCTTTACTGTCGGTGGGGTCATAAGTGAAATTAACCCAATACCACCAAGACTGGAAATCCGTTTTGAATGGAGTTGCATTATCCCAAATTACCTTTCGATCTCAGTGGGCAAGGTGCTCTTATCGCCTTCCCTTATAATTGCTGTTACAGTAGATTGCACCCACAGCTGAGAAACGTGGGTGGTGCAGAATGTACTATAGTTACCATATTGATTAGCAGAAATAAAAGAAGTGAGCGTCTCCACTCCATGCGTCAGGCTTGTCAATGTGTAAACTGAATTGGGTCCATGCTGGAAATTATCAGTCCTGCAAGAAGGATGAGCGATCCTCCGATGGCCATCTGCATCTCCAGGGGAGGTGTGCTGGGATCGTTCCTGGTATCATTCCCGGAAAGGGAAAACAATACAAATCTCAGCGGGGTTTTTCCAGACGGGTGACCCCTTCTACTTAGTGGCTCAACTCATTTAACTGCTTGGACTAAAGACAAAAGTCCCTTTTCCCACTTGGAATATCTCTGTTCTGTCTCTTTAAATGTGGTCGAGCTAAACATTAAACATCTTTTTGTCCCGTTTGCCTGGTTTGGGGTAGATTGCACTAAGTACCATGTTCTGCAAAACCCCATTCTGCTATAATAGGGTCGCGGGGGGTGTACTGGTCCCAGTGACTGATACGTCTTTAATTCCTGTATTAGGGTTTTATGGCCTCTTCGTGTTCTTGGTTCCATTTCCACCGTTTTCCCTTTCGTAAAAGTGAGTACCGCGGGCGAGCAATGATAGAAAATCCAGGTACATGTTTCCTCCAGTACCTAAAGTACCCATAAGTTGTTGTAATTCTTTCCTAGATTGGGGCATCTGTAGTGGCTCTATTTTACTTAGGGTGTCTGGTGGAATTGCTGCACTACTTAGGATCCACCAAGTACCTAAAAATTTTACTTCTCTACTTGGTCCCTGACATTTTTCAAGTGGAACTTCAACTTCTGCTTTATATAGTGGCCTGCCACGCTGCTGCTGCTGCTTCCCCCACCCTTTCAGGAGAAGTTCCTCTGATGAGAATATCAGCTATATATTGGTACAGCTTCACATCCTGAGGAAGTGGGACTGTCTGTAACAGTTCAGCAAGCGCGGCATGAGCAAGCGTGGGTGAATGTTTATACCCCTGTGGGAGTCTGCTAAAGCTGTGTGGTATACCTTGCCAAGGAAACACAAGTTTCTCTTTATCCTCCTCCTGCAAGGGGACCCTAAAGAACATCTCTCTGACATCTAGCACTGCCATCCATGGATGCGTGGCTGCTTGTAGCATGGCTGTTCGAGTTTCAAAGTTGGGTACTGCAGCTGCTAGCAGAGCTGTGTGGGCATAACGATATATGATGATATATATTATTATGCTGATAATCAGTTGTCAGGCGCCATCTCCCATCCGGCTTTCAGACTGGCCAGATAGGTGAATTGTACAGGGAGTGGGGAAATAATGTGCTGTTTTTCTAAGTCTGTTATTATGTCTGAAATTCCATTTTGTGCTGCAGCAGAAATCGGATACTGTGGCACGTTGGTGATTTCTGGGCTGTGCAGAGTACACGCACTGTAGGCTCCCAGTTTTTACTGGGGTTGGGTCAGTACTTGAACCGAAGGACCACATGCTGCCATCTGGCAGGTGCCTGTTTTGTCCTGTCAAAACACTGAAACCCAAAATATTTCCATTGTGCTTTTTAGCCCCAAAGCGAGTAGATGACATGCACTTCTTGCCCAGGAGCCATAAGTTAACTTTCACAGTTTGGCAAATAACGCTTGCTCCCTTTACCCTGCTGAATTTAACTCTTCACTCGCTGGGTTGCACACCAAACTTCTTGGCATCCTGTTGTGTTAGCATTGAAATTTGTGCTCCCATGTCTGTTAAGAATTTCACTAGCTGTCATTGAGGACCAACTGGAATCAGAATGTAAGTGCATCTTTCATTTAGGGGCTTTAATATTGTATAATCTACCATGGCAGATAGCGGCGTATCATGGGACACTCCCCATGTGTGCATGGCTTGTATGCAGGTGGCTTTTGTGACAGCAGTGGCGAGCTCGCTTAGGGAATGGCTGGGAATTATGGAAGGTTCACCTTGTTCCAAGGCATCTCTTCCCCCAGCCCAGTAGGCTTATCCTACTGGTGACAGAATGGGCCTCATTCACTGAGTCAGGTCCCAGGTTTAAGAAAACCCCCGGACCCCAATAACCGTGTGCTTTGCCTCCACTCAACTCAGTCACCGCCGCTCAGGCAGACACGCCACAAATATTCAGTTTCAGTTTCACCTGGCTTTCTGCCGTATTTCTCTTGTAAGTTTGCCAATTGCAAGGCAAGCCAGGGAGTGGTTCGCGTTGAGGTCCTTCAGAGTATTCTGCTTTAATGGTGGGTCTAGCCTCATATTCAGGGGAATCTGAGAGGAACAGGGTGGTCATCATTTCCCTCATCATAGGTGTCAGGATCACCCCAAATGTAACTATCCCAGTCCTCTGGAGACACTATTAGTTTCCTAATTTGCACGGGGTTAGGGGGATGTGGAGCGGCATGAGCATCATCTCAATTTTTTCTTCAAACTTCTGTTTTTTCTCCTTTTCTTCCTGTGACTACTTCTGTAGCTTCTCAATTTGCAAGGACAGTAATAGCTCAGCTGCCTTCCTGCCTTCTATTTCCTCTCTCAGATCTCATCTCTCTCTATCGTGGCCTTTCCTGTGCTGACAGGCGGCTTCTAGGCAGGTGTCTAACATCCTGCAAATAATTCCTTTTCCTTTACCATCTTTAGAATTTCCTCTCGCTAATTTAATTGTTCTTCGATTGTGCATCCGTCACAGGACTCCACAACCTCCCTGGGCAATCTGTTGCAGTGCTCATAGGAGAAATGCTCCAGTCTCTTCATCATCTTTGTGGCCCGTCATTGGGCTCTCTCCAGTGTGTCCATGTCTCTCCTGTACTGAGGAGCCAAGAACTGGACCCACTACTCCAGCTGTGGCCTCATCAGCACTGAATAAAGGTGAAGGATCACCTTCCTCAACCTGCTGGCAATATTTTGCCTAATGCAGCCCAGGATACCGTTGGCTTTGTTTCCCACAAGGGCATGTTGCTGGCTCATGTTCAACTTGGTGTCCACCAGAAGCCCCAGGGCTTTTTCTGCCAAGCTCCTTTCCAGCTGGGAGACCCCCAGCATAGCCTGGTGCATGGGGTTCTTCCTCCCCAGGGGCAGGACTTGGCTGTTCCCCTTGTTGAACTTCATGAGGTTCCTGTCAGCCCATTTCTCCAGCCTGTCCAGGTCCCTCTGGATGGCAACACAACCCTCTGGTGTATCAGCCACTCCTCCCAGTTTGGTGTCATCAGCCAACTTGCTGAGGGTACACTCTGCCCCATCATCCGGATCATTCATGAAGATTTTGAGCAGGATTGGACCCAGTACTGAACCTTACGGTACACTTATAGTTAATGGCTTCCAGCTAGACTTTGTATCACTGATCACTGCTCTTTGGGACCAGTTGTTCAGCCAATATTCAACCCACCTCACAATGACCATCCAGCCCACACTTCAACAGCTTCTGCCATCAGCATCTTAGTGCAGACCATGCCAAAAGCCTGGCAGAAGCAAAGGCAGACAATAACCGTTGCTCTCCCCTTGTCTACAAAGGCAATCATTTGACTGGAGAAGGTTATCAGGTCAGTGAAGCATGACTTCCCCTTGGTGAATTCATGCTGACTATGCCTGATGATTTTCTTGCTGTTCATGTGCCTGGAAATGGTTTCCAGCATTAGCTGCTCCATCGCGTTCCCATGGGTCAAGATGAGGCTGACTGGTCTGTATCTCCCTGGGTCCTCCATCTTGCCCTTCTTGAAGATAGGACTGGCATTTGATTTCATCCAGTCTTTGGGCACTTCTCCCAGTCATCATGAGTGACTAAAGATTCTCAAGAGTGGCCTTGCAATAACATCTGCCAGCTCCCTCAGCACTCGTGAGTGCATCCCATCAGGGCCCATGCATGTATGTATGTGCCATTTACTTAAGTATTCCCTGACCACATCCCCTTCCGCTAAGGTTCCGTCTTCCTTGCTCCAGCCTTTCCCCCTGCTCTCTGGCACCTGGGATTCCTGAAGGTTGCTCTTGCTGGTAAAGGCTGAGGTGAAGAAGGCATTCAGTACTTTCCTATGTCCTTTGTTACAGGTCCCCTGCCTCATCCAGCAGCAAGCCCACATTTTCCCTAACCTTCCTTTTACCTCCTATGTTCTTATAGAAGCCCTTCTTGTTGCCTTGGACGTCCCTGCCCAGATTCAGTTCTACGTGGGCCTTGGCTTTCCCAACCCTCTCTCTGCATGCTGGGACAATGTCTCTCTATTCCTCCCAGGCTGCCTGTCCCTGCTTCCACCCTCTGTATGCTTCCTTTTTGTGTTTGAGTTTTGCCAGGGGGTCCTTGCTCATCCCTGCAGGCATTTTTGCCTGATTTCCTGGACGTAAAAGTACGTAGCTGCCATGAATTAGCTTTGGCATTGTAGGGATGTCCATGAGACAAGTGCCATCACAGTCAATGGAGTTCTAGAAAGTACAGCTGCTGGAGAACATAAGGAGAGAGATGGAGCTCTCCTTATGGCACATGACTCCATTTGCTCAGCTGAATACTTCAAGAGGCTGCCATGAACATAATGAAGAGGAACAGATTCCATTGCCAGTTAAACAGGCCATCTGCTGTCCTTTCAGTTAGAATGACAGAATCATAGAACAGCCCAGGATGGAAGGGACCGTGAAAGATCATCTGCTCCATCCTTTCATGGACCCTAGGTGAGATTAGCTAGCACCCTGTCCTATCACATCTTGAAACCCTCCAGTGACGGCGACTCAACCAGGTCCCACAGGAGGTTGTCCCACTGAATGATTGTTCTCACTCTAAAAAATGTCTTTCTTATGTCGACACGAAACTTCTCCTGGTGCAACTTGTACCCATTGCCCCTCGTCTTCTCCATGGGCTCCTTGAGAAGAGAGAGCCTGCGTCCTCTTGGGAGACGCCCTTTAGGTACCTTTAAGTTGGCCAAAGGAATGCCCCACCAGCCTCCCAGAAGATGCCCCCAGATGCTGTCCTGTCTCTAAGAGCTACTCCATCAGAGCTTGCAGCTACCTGCAGCTGTCTTGCACCACCTGTGGCACCTCAGATGTCACCAGGGGTTCCATCTGAAGAGCTCACTCCTGGCCTCCAGCCCCATTAATTAGCAGGGCAGATGAGACAAGCAGCTCACCTGCAGGTGCCTATTTTGTGCACACCTGAATGGAGGCAAGAGGAATCCCACCTGCTGAGGGGTTGTGGCAGGCAAGGGAGGGAGCTGAGTGCCCTTCTAGCCCCAGGACTACAAACCACAAAGACATGCCTGGCTTGACTCACCTGAATCACTTCCCTCACTTTGGATAAATTAGGACCCCCTCTGTACCCTTCCTATTCTCCTCAGATTTGTTAGAGCAAAGATGAATGCACAAAGGCTGGGATGGGGGCTGTGAGCACTGACAGGGTAAAGACATGGGATGGGGAAACACCTCCCAGGGGGAAAATCTCCAGGCAGCAGGGATTTCATCAGGGAATGAGAGGAAAGTAAACCCAAAAATGTTGTGGGAGGGAGAACTGAGAAAACTCTGTATCATCCCCTCCAATGCAGACCCCTTCCTCTGAGCAAGCCCCCTTGCCTCCTCTCCCAGCCAGCAAAGCCTCTGCCCTCAGGGCTGTGGGGTCCAAGGCATTGAGCCACCTCCTCTGCAGCCAGAGCTCCAGCAGAGCCTTGGGGCAGCTCTCCAGCATCTTGCCCATTTCCCTCTGAAGAGCACAGAGGCTGAGAGCAGCTGCCCAGCAATGTTGATGTCATCCCTTAATGACATACCATCGGCAGGACACTTGGCTATCTCCTTGAGGTGTCCTTCCAAGCTGTGAGCTGCCCTCCAGGATGCAACTCTGCCCCATAGCACCTTTGTGTAATCTGAAAGCCCTGTGGAGAAGCGCAGAGATGTTATGAGTGAAGAAATGCTGTTGGGTTGGTGAAATGAGCCATGTGTGGTTTTGGCTAGAAGTGAGGTACTGAGACCTTGAGAAGAGGTGAGACATTTAATGGCCTGCAATGGATCCCTCTGCTCTTGGCTGTGGCTGGTTTCTTTTCAGGGTAACATATGAGTGTGATCTCCTCCTTCATCTCAGGTCTGGCACCTGCCCCTACCAGGAGCGTGGTGAAACGGACGGGCAAACAGGGCATGGCGCGTCAGTTTGCGTGGCAGTTCGCGCAGGCAGGGCGTGTAGGGAAGGCGAAATCACCCTATAGCTCAGGAGGAACTGTGAGAACTGAGTTCATTCGGCAGTCCCCATCCTTTCAGAAGAAACTCAGCTATGGTCTTCACTCGTCAGAAAGCGATGCCCTCTGTGCTCGCCAGAGTGGACGTGGCTACCCAGACGGAGCTCCCACAAAAGCATGCGGCCACCCACGTGTCAGGCTGCAGGGAGTGCCTGGGCCTCTCACTGTTCCCGCATGGCAGCCATGCGGACAGCTGTGTGAGGTGTGACCAGGTGGATGATTTGCTCTGCATGGTGGCAGAGCTACAGGAGGAGGTAGAAAGGTTAAGGAGCATCAGGGAGGCTGAGAAAGAGACAGACCGGTGGTGCCATGCTCTGCCCCCCCAAGACAGGAACAGGAGCAGCAGCAGCCACCAGTAAGAACCCACGATCAAGGGAATCCTGTACCCCCCCACCGGGCTGAAGGCCACAGCTCAAAGGAGAAGAGTGAACGGAGGCAAGTCCACGCTCGTGGCGGCAGGCGAACGCCCTCCTTGCCCACCTCGCCTCCCCAGGTGCCTCTGTACAACAGGCATGAGGCCCTGGAGGAGGAAGGCCAGTCAATGGAGGATGGGGATGACGGTCCATCTACACCAGAGGTGTCACCCAGGGCAGAAGAACATACCTCTTGTATTAACACCACCTCCACAAGGAAGAGAAGATGGGTTATAGTTGCGGGCGACTCCTTCTGAGAGGAACCGAGGGTCCGATCTGCCGGACGGACCCTCCTCTTAGGGAAGTCTGCTGCCTCCCTGGGGCCCGGGTGAAGGATATCACGAGGATACTCCCTAGCCTGGTACGGCCCTCGGACTATTACCCTCTACTGCTCTTCCATGTGGGGGGCGATGAAGCTGCAACACGAAGTCCTAGGGCAATCAAAAGAGACTTCAGGGCCTTGGGACGGCTGGTAGGGGACTCCAGAGCACAGGTTATTTTCTCCTCTCTCCTTCCAGTTGTGGGCAGTGACACTAGAAGGAACAGAGGTACCCAATCTATTAACTCATGGCTCCGTGGCTGGTGTCATCGCCACAGATTTGGTTTTTTTGATAACGGGATGGCCTACACAGCACCAGGTTTGCTGGTGTCTGATGGGATTAATCTTTCTCAAAGGGGAAAGAGAATCTTTGCTCAGGAGCTTGCGGGGCTCATCGACAGAGCTTTAAACTAGACTTAAAGGGGGAGGGGAGTAATATCAGGCTTGGTCATGAGAAGCTGAGGGACGACGTGCCACAGTTAGAGGGAGCGGGTGCCAGCGAGGGCACTCAGCCTGTGTCTCTGAGATGTGCTGGGTACACTGGGGCACAGCTGAAGTCGAACAGAGTTGAGCTAGGGGATACGGAGGCAGTAGGAGCCAAGTGGGAAATGCCAGTGAAACCCCTCAAAGCACACAAGGGGTGTTCTTCTATGAAGGAGACACAGACGACAGCCCAGCTGAAGTGCCTCTGCACCATTGCACGCATCATGGGCAACAAGCAGGAGGAGTTGGAAGCCATTGTACATCAGGAAAACGATGATATGGTTGCCATCACGGAAACATGGTGGGATGACTCGCACAACTGGAGTGCGGCGATGGATGGCTATACACTCTTCAGGAGGGATAGGCAAGGCAGGAGAGGCAGTGGGGTAGCCCTATACGTTAGGGAGTGTCTGGATAGTTTAGAGCTTAATGATGGTGACTGTAGGGTGGAGTGTCTATGGGTAAGAACCAGGGGGAAGGCCAACAAGGCACATATTGTAGTGGGAGTTTATTACAGACCACCCAACCAGGATGAGGAGACAGATGAACTATTCTATAAGCAGCTGGGAGAAGCCTCACGATCGCTAGCCCTTGTTCTTGTGGGGGACTTCAACCTACCGGCTGTCTGCTGGAAATACAATACAGCAGAGAGGAAACAGTCTAGGAGGTTCCTAGAGTGTGTGGCAGAGAACTTCCTGACACAGCTGGTGAGGGAGCCAACTAGGGAATGGGCCCGCTGGACCTCTTGTTCACGAACAGAGAAGGACTTGTGAGCCATGTGATGGTTGGAGGCCGTCTTGGGCAGAGTGATCACGAAATCATAGTTTTTGATAGGTGGAGAAGCAGCAAGGGGGGGTGCGCAAAACTGCCACCTTAGACTTCCGGAGGGCAGACTTTGGCCTGTTTAGGAGACTGGTGGAGAGAGCCCCTGGGAGGCAGCCCTAAAGGGCAAAGGAGTCCAGGAAGGCTGGACATTCTTCAAGGAGAAGTCCTAAAGGCACAAGAGCAGGCTGTCCCCAGGTGCCGAAAGATGAGCCGGCGGGGAAGAAGACCGGCCTGGCTGACTAGAGAGCTTTGGCTAGAACTCAGGAAAAAGAGGAGAGTCTATGACCTCTGGAAGAAGGGGCAGGCAACTCAGGAGGACTACAAAGGTGTAGCGAGGCTGTGCAGGGAGAAAATGAGAAGGGCCAAAGCTGAGCTAGAGCTCAATCTGGCTGCTGCTGTAAAAGACAACAAAAAATACTTCTTCAAATACATTAGCAGCAAAAGGAGAGCTAAGGAGAATCTCCAGCCCCTAGCAGACGGGGGAGGGATCACAGTGACCAAGGCTGAGGAAAAGGCTGAGGTACTTAATGCCTTCTTTTCCTTGGTCTTTAATAGCAGGGCCAATTGTTCTCTGGGTACCCAGCCCCCTGAGTCGGAAGAGAGGGACAGGGACCAGAATGGAGCCCCCATAATCCAGGGGGAAATGGTCAGTGACCTGCTGCACCACTTAGACACTCACAAGTCTATGGGGCCTGATGAGATCCACGCGAGAGTACGGAAGGAACTGGCAGATGTGCTCACCAAGCCCCTTTCCGTCATTTACCAGCAGTCCTGGCTAACTGGGGAGGTCCCAGTTGACTGGAGATTAGCAAATGTGACACCCGTCTACAAGAAGGGCCGGGAGGAGGACCCGGGGAACTACAGGCCTGTCAGCCTGACCTCGGTACCGGGGAAGCTGATGGAGCAGATCATCCTGAGTGCCATCACACGGCATGTAGAGGATAACCAAGGGATCAAGCCCAGCCAGCATGGGTTCAGGAAAGGCAGGTCCTGCTTGACCAACCTGATCTCCTTCTACGACAAGGTGACCTGCCTAGTGGATGAGGGAAAGGCTGTGGATGTTGTCTATCTAGACTTCAGTAAAGCCTTTGACACGGTTTCCCACAGCTTTCTCCTGGAGAAACTGGCTGCTCATGGCTTGGACGGGCGTCCTCTTTGCTGGGTTAAGAACTGGCTGGATGGCCGGGCCCAAAGAGTGGTGGTGAATGGAGTTTACTCCAGTTGGTGGCCGGTCACAAGCGGTGTTCCCCAGGGGTCTCTGCTGGGGCCAGTTCTGTTTAGTATCTTTATCAATGATCTGGACAAAGGGATCAAGTGCACCCTCAGTAAGTTTGCAGATGACACCAAGTTGTGGGGGAGTGTTGATCTGCTGGAGGGGTGGAAGGCTCTGCAGAGGGACCTGGACAGGCTGGATCAATGGGCCAAGGTCAATTGTATGGGGTTCAACAAGGCTCAGTGCCAGGTCCTGCACTTGGGCCACAGCAACCCCATGCAACGCTACAGGCTTGGGGAAGAGTGGCTGGAAAGCTGCCCGGTGGAAAAAGACCTGGGGGTGTTGGTTGACAGCCACCTGAATATGAGCCAGCAGTGTGCCCAGGTGGCCAAGAAAGCCAATGGCATCCTGGCTTGTATCAGAAATAGCGTGGCCAGCAGGACTAGGGCAGTGATCATGCCCCTGTACTCGGCACTGGTGAGGCCACACCTCGAATGCTGTGTTCAGTTTTGGGCCCCCCACTACAAGAGAGACATTGAGGGGCTGGAGCATGTCCAGAGAAGGGCATCGAAGCTGGTGAAGGGTCTGGAGCACAAGGCTGATGAGGAGCGGCTGAGGGAACTGGGGTTGTTTAGCCTGGAGAAAAGGAGGCTGAGGGGAGACCTTATCGCTCTCTACAACTACCTGAAAGGAGGTTGTAGAGAGGTAGGGTTGGTCCCTTCTCCCAGGTAACAAGTGATATACGAGAGGCAATGGCCTCAAGTTGCGCCAGGGGAGGTTTAGACTGGATTTTAGGAAATTTTACTTCACTGAAAGGGTTATCAAGCATTGGAACAGGCTGCCCAGGGCAGTGGTTGAGTCGCCATCCCTGGAAGTATTTAAAAGACTTTTGGATGAGGTGCTTAGGGACATGGTTTAGTGGTGGTCTTGGTAGGGTTAGGTTTATGTTGGACCCCATGATCTTAAAGGTCTTTTCCAACCTATGCGATTCTCTGATTCTGTGATTCCCATGAACCCACTGCTGCAGAGCAGGGCTGATTCCTGGGCAGCCAGTCAGCAGAGGCTCTGCTCCTCATGGCACACTCAGCAAGTACTAACCAGAGCTCCAGGCACGGAGCTGAAGGAAGGCCTTGAGGGAAAGAAAAAAGGGGTGAGTGTAGCAGGGGGAGGATCCATGAGAAATTCCTTTCATTTTCTCAGAGAACTCTCTCGTAGCTCCTCATTCTCTTTTCCTTTGTGAACACTGTCCCATGCCCTGAGACAGCAAATGGCCAAAAGAAGCTCCATCACCCAGTTCCTCTTCATTGGGTTTCCAGACACACAGCGGCAGCTCTTGCACTTCCGGCTCTTCCCAGGCATCTCCCTGTCTGCCCTTCTGGGCAGCATCCTCATCATCACCACCATAGCCTGTGACCACCGCCTCCACACCCCCATGTACTTCTTCCTCTTCAACCTCTCCCTCCTCGGATTGGGCTCCATCTCCACTGCTGTCCCCAAATCCATGGCTAATTCCCTCTGGGACACCAGGATCATTTCCTATGCAGCATGTGCTACCCAGGTCCTTTTCTTTCTCTTCTTGATTGGAGGGCAATATTTTCTTCTCACCATCATGGCCTATGACCACTCCATTGCCATCTGCAAACCCCTGCATTACGGGACCCTCCTGGACAGCAGAGCTTGTGTCCACATGGCAGCAGCTGCCTGGGGCAGTGGTTTCCTCTATGCCATGCTGCACACTGCCAATACATTTTCACTACCGCTCTGCCAAGGCAATGCCCTTGACCACTTCTTCTGTGAACTTCCCCAGATCCTCAAGCTCTCCTGCTCCAACTCCTACCTCAGGGAAGTAGGACTTCTTGTTGATAGTGTCTCTCTTGCTTTTGGGTGCTTTATTTTCATTGTGCTGTCCTATGTGCAGATCTTCAGGGCCGTGTTGAGGTTCCTTTCTGAGCAGGGATGGCACAAAGCCTTTTCCACGTGCCTCCCTCACCTGCCTGTGGTCTCCCTGCTTCTCAGCACTGGCATGTTTGCCTACCTGAAGCCCCCCCTCCACCTCCTCCCAATCACTGGAGCTGGTGATGGCTGCTATGTACTCACTGGTGCCCCCAGCGTTGAACCCCCTCATCTACAGCATGAGAATCCAGGAGCTCAAAGACACACTGAAGAAGCTGATTCAGCCACTTGTCTTTCAGCAGCAATAAGCTGCCCATGTCTCTTCACAGGGATTTCCTCTTCATCTCAGGAACCTCCTTTGCTTTGGGCATTTGGTTTCTGATAGTCATGGCTGTCCAGCAACGTCTGCATTTGCTTCACTTCTGCAGAGACATGAACCCAGTCTGTCTGACCCAGCGACCTTTGTACATGTCTCTGGCATGATGGTACAGGTGGTCTCCAGTGTTGCACCTCTGTAATAAAAAGGGATTTCCTCAGTGCCAGTGTCCAGATGTTGGCCTTCTCTTCCCCTACACGGGGGGACATGATGCCCCTACAAGACTGCTGCTGTTCCTGGCTTCTCCATGGGCTCAGGGGAGGAGGGTATGGGGCGATGTGTTGGGGAAGGATGCCTGACCTGGGTGACCGCTTCCCATGGAGATGGTGAATGGTCAGGACGGGTCTGCCTGGGACTGTCCCCCCACGGCTTTCAGGCACCACAGCCCGCTCACTCTGCAGAGCAGCACCATCAGCTCAGGGCTCTGCACGGAGCACGGGGAGGGAGCCCGAGTGGCTGGCCAGGCCAGCACAGATACATTCCCATGGGGAAAGGCTGTCTTGGGACAGGGATGTCCCTGGAGAAGAGGAAAGGAGCAACTCCGTGTTTCCAGGGGGGAAGAAATGACCAAGAGAAACCTATTTCTGCGTGCACCAGCTCGAGGCAGGCTGCTCTGTTGCTGGGGAGGTGAGAAGAGCCGAGTGGCTGGGCCGGGCTGGAAAATGCCTAGCAGAGGACACCACCAAAATTAGCTGAGCTGTGTGACCATGCAGGGTGAGGACTCACACCAGGGGGGTTTGTGGTGCAGAGCCAGGGTTCATGGATTGGGGCCGAGACATGCAGGCACAAGAGAGAGGAGGCCGGGCTGGAACAGTATTTGCAGCTTCATTGCTTGGCCATCCAAGGGACAGGGTAGTGATGGGACCATGAAGCACCGTCCAGAGGGTAACAGCAAAGACAGGTACAAACAAGGAATTCATGTGCATTGCCTTCGTTGTGCAGGTATGATTTTGGGAAAGGCAAATCTCACCTGGAGCTGGCTGCAAGGAAAGTCAAGAGCAAAAAGAAGAGCTTCGCTCGCTCACTAGAGACCGAGGCTGAACAAGGAAAATGCAGGGCTGCTGCTGAATGGGGAGGGTGAGTTAATAACAGAGGATGCAGATGGGGCTGAGGGACTCCATTTGCCTTAGACTTACCAAAAAGGTCTCCAGGAGTCTTTGCTTAGGGGAAGATCGCAAGGAGGAGGAGAACACGTATTGGCAGGAGCCTCAGGAAATCCCACAAGGACAAATGCCAGTTTTTGCCCCTGCAGGGCACTAACCACAGCACTGGCACAGGCTGGGGGCATTCTGGCTGAGGAGCAGCCCTGTGGGATTGGTCCTGGTGCTCAGCGATCTGGGCAGGAGGCAGCCGTGTGCCCTGAAGCAAGGGAGGCCAACGGCGTCCTGATTGCTATGACCAGGAGCATGGCCAGGAGATTTTCAGGAAGGGGTTATCCTGAATACTGCATCCATATTTCAGATCCCCCATACAGGAAAGGTGTTGGCAAGCTGGAGTGGGTTCAGTGAAAGGCCGGCCCCCAGGATGGTCAGGGGCTGGAGCACTTGTCTTGTGAGCAGAGGCCAAGTGGCCAAGAGGCCTAGAAGGGAAGGCTTAGGGGGACCTCATCGCAGCCTGCCATTACCTATGAGGAGGTCATGGAGAATAAAGAGCAAGGCTCTTCACCATGGTGCATGGTGGGAGGACAAAAACAATGGGTGGAAGGTGAAAGAGGAGAGGTTCAGCCTAGACATAAGGAAAAAACTTTGTCACCATCAGCTCAACCAAGCATTGGAGCAGGTCACCCAGATAGGCTGTGCAGTCTCTGTCCTGGAAGGTTTTCAAACTACGACTGGTTCAAGCTCAAGCTAAAACCATTGAGTGCTTTTAATAAAAGGCACAGCACATAAAATGCTGTGCATATAAAATGTCCAGTGCATATAAAATGCACTGGACATCGGCCCTTCCCATGGCTCTCCAGATTTCCACCTCCCCTTGCTCTTTGTCCCTTCAGACACCGCCAAACTATCTTGTGGCTGCTTTGAGCTTCAGGGAGTTAGAAGCTTGCCCCATCTCTGAGAAGTCTCATTAACTCTGGAGTCAACTCCTCAATTATGTCTATATCTGCCCTTTCCTAGCTCTCTGTCTAAAACAGTTCTCGTACAGATACCCCTTGTGGAAGATGGACCTCATTCGATGCAGCTTGGACTTGGCATACAGTTGAGAAGAGTGTTTTAAAGCTTCTTGAATTGCTGCTATTACTTCTTCTGTAAACAAAAAAATAAATGAAAATTACCTTAAAAAGTAAAAATCCTTTTCTCTTAAAAGCTCCTTGAACTCTTCCTCTTTAACTACCATCCTGAAACCTCTCCAATTAGCTGTAGAAGTCTTGAAGACTTGAAGAAAATTATGGCAAGAGACAAGGCACCTGAGGGCTCTCTGCCTTCTAATGAGCCCCATGGTGTAGTTGATGCTGAGTCCATGCAGCGGCAATGCTGAGAGGAGGTTGCACAAACTGCTCAAGGAGTCAAAGTCAGAAGCAAACGCTGAAGTTTCTTGGAGTATTAATGAGCCCCACTGAGGGCCGTTGCCAATGCAGCCTCCCCATGGAGTCGTTAGAGCAGAAAATTGGAGGCGGTGATGCCAGGCAGGCAAAGGCAAAGTGCCGGTGGCTCTGGTGCGGAGTAAAGCCTTGGTGTGTTTTGTCAAGCCGAATGCCAAGCCCTGACCCCAGCCCCTCAGCAGAGAGAGCCTGTCCCTCACACATGGCTCAGGGCTCTTCATGGGATGGGGAGGGGGTGTGATGCCAAGTGAAGGACAACAGTATGACACCTCCTGTGCAAGGAGGCAATGTGGCCTCAGTGCCATGAGGGCAATGCGTCTCCTCATAGGCCTTGGTGGCAGAGACATCAGCCATAGCCAAGGGGGACCAAGACCTCAGTTCTGTCAGGGCCTTTCAGCCTTGCCAGCACCCTTGGCCATCTCCACCATAGGCTGTCCTACACTGTCCCATGCCTGCGCCTCTTTCCCTGCGGGCTGTAGATATCCAACACACTTCCCCACCTTGCTCTCACCCCGCCATGTCCCTACCTTTACTGACGTCCCTCCATCCTCACTGGCTGCTCCTTCAAACACAAAATCACGGGCTAACCCAGACTCCCTCTCAGTGACCTGTTGTGCCAAAGCGCTACCCTTCAAGAGACATTTCTGTCTCCTCACGTCCATCTGGACAGCCACAACTGCACTTTCTTGTGGTTTTCCTTTCTCACGCTCTTTCCCACTACCAAAAAACATGCAATCATCTCTGAAAGTAACCCTCAAGCTTTCCCAAGCTACTACTATACTCCCCTGAGCCTCCACTTCATGAGGCCAATGAAGCCCCCACCTCCCAGCCATTCCACACATGGCCCCTAGCCCCATCTTGGCAGACCTCCTCTGGGCCCGCTCCACTTCCTCCCCACTCCTCCAGAACAGGGAACCCCACACTGGGACACACTATTCCAGATGTGGATACACCAGTGATGAGCCGGGGCTGTGGGGTGATAACGTCCCTTGCGTGGGTGGCCTTGCTCCCCTCAGTGCAGCCCAGTATGCACATGGCCATATTCATGTTTAGCGCCACTGCCCGCTATGGCATCCCTCGTAATGCCCAGGCCCTTCTCCTCAAGGTTGCTCTCATCCACTTCAGGTCCAACCCTGCCTTGATGTACGGGGTTGTTTTGCTTCCTAATGTAGAAAATCAAAAGATCAGGAGTTCAGAAGGAGAAGATTCCTTCCCCTTGGAAAACTTCTTGAGGTTTCTATTGGCCAAATCCCTGAGTTCCTCAAGGTCCACTTGGACTGAAGCTGCGTTGTGCCAGCTGTTAGTGTGTGCGTGCAGATGGCTCACCTGACTCGTGGTGTCCCTAGCAAGATCACAGCATTAGGAATTTAAAGGACTCAGCAGATAATAAAGTAAAAGAGGAGATACTAGTTAAACCAAATTGGACACCGAGGTAGCTATTACCATGGTGACCATCACAGAAACACCAAATGAGGGTACAAAGCAGGCAAAACCAGGGCCTATGAGGAAAGGGTAAACCGAGGTGGGCTGTTGGTATGGGAGGGCATGAGCATGATCAAAGGGAAGACCTTGAGAGGGGCAAAAGAGGGAAAAAGAAAGACAAGGTGAAGCCAAGGATACGGTCATGGCTGTTTGGGGGTCTCATCTGCCAAGCAGCCCTTCACCAGAGAAAGACTGACTGGAGTGGGACACAAAGTTGCAGTTGATCTGGCCATCCTTAGGTCCGACTTATTGCCATGGTCACGGGGAACCTGAGTGCTTTCCCTACCACCATCAAGGGAAGAGCCCTCTAGCAGATGGAAACACAGAACCCTTCAGGCTGGAAGGGACCTCAGGAGGTCGGTAGCCCAATCTTCTGCTCCCAGGAGGGACAGCTATTGGGTCACACCAGCTTGCACAGCACTTTTTAAATTTTGGGCCTGAAAACCTCCAAAGATGGAGATGGCCCCAGCTCTCTGGGAAGCCTTCTCCTTGCTCATTGGCCCTCATCATCCCATCATGCACCGCAGTGAAGAGCCTGACTCATTTTGGTTTGCCTCCTGGAAGGTGTGGGAATGCTGTTCCTTGGTCTCCCCAAAGCCGCCTTTTCTTCTGACTGAACAAATCCAGCTCTCTCAGCCTCCCCTAGTGGGAAAGCCGACCTTACAAATGCATGCCTGAGATGTTTAAGGCTCTTCCAACCCTGATGGCTTCTCTTGCATCTGCAAAGGACTTCAGGGCCGTGAGAATATCACACTTTCCTGCCATGGCTTTCTGCAGGTGTTGCTCTCCCTTGTCACCGTGATGTCATGCACAGATGTTGCAGGCTGTGTGCAGGGCCCAATCTGAACAAGGAGCCATTCACAGTTAAACTTTGAACTCAAAACATTTCAGGCCCAAGAAGCAACATCACACCACTAGGAGAGGCTGGTGCTGGGGGTGCCATGCTTGGTGCTAACCCACATGCAGAGGAGGAATTCATGACTCCAAGCATCCCAGTCGCTATCGTCAGTAGTGAGAGAAACACCAAACCATTCAGATCAGAAGGGACCTTGCAGGTCCTAGACAACCTTCCACTCACATCGGGATGAGCACGGAATTCCCACCAAGTTCCTCAGGGCTTTGCCCAACAGTATCCTGAAAATGTTTTGGAATGGGGGCTTTGTTTAAGATCCTCAGGGGAATCCGGGGTACCCTCTGAGGAAGCTGAGGGTGCTAGATAAGGAGAGCCACAGGATTCCTTGACTCCCAACAAGCTGCTAGCAACCTCTGGTAGCTCCTAAAAAACTCCTTCTGCTGTCCTTCATCAAAAGCTGCATTGCTGAGAGGCTGCTGAAGCTACTCCAGCCCTTGGGCTGTTACTCCCGGCTGCTCTTCCAAGTAGGCACCAATGACACAGCCACACGTGGAACTGCAGGCTGGTCAGCCTCATCTCAATCCCTGGGAACATGATGGAGCAGCTACTCCTGGACACCAAACTGGGAGGAGTGGCTGATACACCAGAGGGTTGTGTTGCCATCCAGAGGGACCTGGACAGGCTGGAGAAATGGGCTGACAGGAACCTCATGAAGTTCAACAAGGGGAACTGCCAAGTCCTGCCCCTGGGGAGGAACAACCCCATGCACCAGGCTATGCTGGGGTCTCCCAGCTGGAAAGGAGCTTGGCAGAAAAAGCCCTGGGGCTTCTGGTGGACACCAAGTTGAACATGAGCCAGCAACATGCCCTTGTGGGAAACAAAGCGAATGGTATCCTGGGCTGTATTGACAAATATTGCCAGCAGCTGGGGGGAGGTGATCTTTCCCCTTTATTCAGTGCTGATGAGGCCACAGCTGGAGTAGTGGGTCCAGTTCTTGGCTCCTCAGTACAGGAGAGACATGGACACACTGGAGAGAGCCCAATGACGGGCCACAAAGATGATGAAGAGACTGGAGCATCTCTCTAGGAGAAGCTGAGGGAGCTGGGACTATCCCGCCTGGGGAAGAGAAGGCTCAAGGGGCATCTAATCAAAATATATAAATAGCTGAAGGGAAGGTTCAAAGAGGATGGAGCCAGGCTCTTTCAGTGGTGCCCAGTGACAGGACAAGAGGCAATGGGCACTAACTGAAACATAGGAGGGTCCCTATGAACATCAGGGAACATTTCTTTCACTGTGACAGTGAGCAAGCACTGGCAGAGGTTTCCCAGTGAGGTGTCTCCACCCTTGGGGATAGTTAAAAATCACCTGGACATATCCTGGGTAAGCACTCCACGTGGCCCTACTTGAGCAGGGGGTTGGACCAGGTGATCTCCACAGGTCCCACAGGTCATTCTGTAATTCTGCAGTTCTGTGATTCTGCAAAAAGCCGTTATAATGTCTTAGATCTACATGCTGAGTCCCACAGGATGAGCAAGACTGCCTAAATGCAACTTCCAGATGGATGGGCGATGCCATTAAGAATAGAAATTAAGT
The DNA here is from genome assembly GCF_034638445.1 of Ciconia boyciana. Taxonomy (NCBI): domain Eukaryota; kingdom Metazoa; phylum Chordata; class Aves; order Ciconiiformes; family Ciconiidae; genus Ciconia; species Ciconia boyciana. The sequence goes on from NC_132964.1 coordinate 1,723,888, forward strand.
GCCATTGGAGACCAAGGAGGAAAGCCAATGTTCTGGATTGAGAACTCCCTGGGAAGAGCAAAAAGGAGAGGTTGAGTCCGTGGGTGACAAGTAGCCCTTGCTCTTGTGGTTAG